>NC_047110.1:106137569-106437569 GCF_902500255.1 Thalassophryne amazonica | reverse complement strand
ACTGGGACAATAATAATTAGAAAACAATAAAGATTAACACACATGCCGTCTTTGTAAATAGTCTAAAGGTGTAATTTTACAGCTCAGTCTTTTTCTTTTCATGATGCCGTCACAAAATGTCGTGAGATTGGATTGAATTTTCAGGCTTTACTGATCCAGACAATTTTATTATGAGGTTACACCGGATTGGTTTTAGTCTTCTTCTTAATTTCCACATCAGTATCTCACAGTTTTGTTGAACAAACATTTTTCCTCCTAACAGCTATTTGAAAATGTATTGCAGAAATTCACCTCTGGCATTTATAAAAATGTTTGCTGTTCAGACACAATGGTGGCAGAAAGCAAACATATTAATATTTTTTCCAATTTAGCAGCGTTGAAGGAGGAGGTGGTGTTAGAGGAAGGAGGCGATGAGGAGCTTTGTGGATAACTGCTGTGACAGACTAACACGTTTGAGAACAACTCGTTTTTTTTTTTTTTTGTGAAATGGAGAATCTATGCCATAATTCACCGTTGGTCCAAATCTCTGTGTCTGCAGTATGTTATCTAGTGAGCTTATGCGGCAAGAAACAAAACAATGATGTCCAGTATAAATTGCAATAAATTTCCCATCCGATAATTCCCAGAAAACCTTCTTTTTTGATTTGACTGATTTCAAAATGCCTCTGCTATAGTTCCACCCATGCCAGGAAGTGTTCAACATTTGACATTTCCTGTTTCACTGTGGACTCAAAATTTGGCACTTCCTGTTTGGACTCCCTGTACCATGAGCGAGCTTCGCGCGTCTGTGCGTCGCTTCACTCATATCAAGTATGTCTCTGCACATTTTTCTATTCATCCTTCCTTCAATTATATGAAGTTTGTCAGTGCAGGATGCTGAAGAATGGCCCCACACCATGATGTTCCCACCTCCGAACTACACGGTTGGTATGGTGGTGTGCTGATTTGCAGTGCTATTTATGGTGTGTATTATGACATCCAAAGACATTTTGGTCTCATCTGGTCAGACTGTGTTCTCCTGGTATTTCACAGGCTTGTCTAAATGTGCAGAAAACTTTAGACGAGCTCCAACATGCTGTTTCTTCAGCAATGGAGTCTTGTGTGAGTGTGCACACAGGCTGTGATTGCTGGGGGCATTACTTATTGTTTTCTTTGAAACAATTGTTCAGTTACTCTTCACAAGTGGTTCTTGGCTTTTGCACAACTCTTCTGATAATTCTTTTCACTCCTCTGTCAGAAATCTTGCAATGAGCACCTGGTCATGGCTGGTTTATGGTGAAATTATGTTCTTTCCACTTCCGGATTATGGCCCAAACAGTGTTCACTGAAACATTCAGAAGTGCAGAAATCTGCCTATAATCAGTGCCATCAGTATTTTTTTGCAACAATAAGGTTGCAAAGATCTTGAGAGAGCCTTTTGCTTTTACCCATCATCAGATTTTAAGGTGTTCAATACTTTTTCCTGTCATTTCACATTATTACACATAATTTATGGACATGTGGTGAGCAAGTAGTTAGTGCGCTTGGTTTCAGTGCAGACGGTTCCTGGTTCAAACCCCACCCCTGCCACATTTTCCCCATGTAATGTGGTGTTGCGTCAGGAAGGGCATCCGGCGTAAACCTTGTGCCAAATCAACATGCAGATCCACTTCGGATTTGCTGTCATGACCTCGAGTGCAAACAATAGAGCAGCCAAAGGACTTACTTATACATAATTTATGGACAACTATGGTTTGATTTATTTATATGTATGGATTAATTGGGTTGTTACTGACATCTGGTGAAAACCTCATGTCAATAGCACCTTTAGAAATATATTTACTGAGAAAAATGGTGTTAAACAGTTATGCCTGCTGTATATACCGAAAAACCACATGTAAATAAAATCCAGTTTTCATGTCAATTATTATTAAAGTTGAAATTCATCACACATTTAATTTAGTCATGAATATTTATCAGGTTTTCATATTTTTTAATGCTTTCATGATGCATTAAATGTGCCTAAAAGAGTTTTACAGCACTGTATGTATGCGTTTTTAAGCACATTATAAATACACTTACTCACATCAGTCCCATCGCCAGATCTCAGTCTTAAGGGGGGCTTATGAAATCCACCAGGTGGGCACCACCTGGTGGATTTCACTAGCAGTAGCAATAGTACCAATTGCCATCACACACACACACACACAATAAAAATTCGGACCTACTTTGAGTAGAGTGCCAGCGCTGTCCTCTCTTTCGTCCACCAAACCAAAAGATCTCACGGGGTATTTTTTCAACAAAACCTGATTGGGTTTATCCGTGCCGAGGTCATTCACAGTTCCATCAGTGGGGGCAGCCACAGTAGTTGACCTGCTCGTGCTAGCCTCCTCTTCGTGGTCGCTGCAGGTCCGGCTGACAGTCAGGATCCACGGAGGTAGAAATGGGTCCAGGGTTTTCTTTGCCAACGACATCATGTATTGGTTTATCCGAAGTTACAGATGTTTGGGTTTTAAACCAGTTACGTATATACATAGGAAAGCACAAAAACTAGCTGCTGTCTGCTGGCAAAAACTCACACTGTTATGTGTCGGATGCAGCTCGGAGAACCGACCAGCGTTTGAAGGACCCAGTATGAAATAAGCAGAGCACGGTACAAAGGCTAACTGAATTTAATACATAACAGTGATACATAAAAATACAAAAGAAAGTGCGGTCTGGCGTGGTGCGCTCCCAGCAGCGCTAACGGTCCGGAGCCAGAAGCTGTTCGGACTCAAGGACCCCGCCGACACCCCCCAGGTGGCCGCAACAAACCGAGTCTGTGAAAGAAGGAACCATTATGTGAGTCCACACTCTACACACAGAGAGAACACTTAAAGGTGTACAAACAGCAAACACTTCCTGGCTTGATTACTAATCAACTTCCCAACCTGCAGGCATGGAACATCCAGTTCACAAAACTCCACTGCAGTGGAAGTCGATACATGACTAACATACAGCTCAATATAATAAAGGTGTGAGGGACACCACATTTACTGACTGTATAAATGTTAGTCACAAAATCTAACGTACCTCAGGAAGTGTGCTGACGAGCGTGAGACCTCACCCCCTCCTCTTTCACAGACCGTGCATCAAACCTGGACGTTCTCTGCATCCACTGATGATGAGATGGTTCCCGAGACGACGAGCTCACCCGTCTGGTCACAAGGTCGAGTCTCTGGCAAATACACACTGTGCACTCCAGTCTTAAATGCCACCATGTTCCAATCCATGCAGATGCACCACAGCTGTGAGTCCTGATGAGCCGCAGGTGATCAGCCTCAGGTGATCAGGGTGAGGTCCTGATAAACTCAGCAACACAGCCACTCAGTTCCAAATGCAAACCACCTGGAAGGAGAAGCAAAGGACAGAAACAAAAAGGCAGCCAGGCCCCCCCAGCCATATAACACACACTTCATTTCCCCCCATAAATGCGGTAACTGATTGTTGCTGGGCAACACTGACGTGATTACATACGTAGACAAACTTTCCAACAAACTCACACGGTTTTAATATATTTAATGTCTTAGTGATTATGCAACACTGGCCGTTTCAACCCAAAGCAAGTACAATAAAATGAAATTAGGATTTTATTTATCTATTTATTTATTTGAGATCTGTGACTGTGATCTGGCTTGGGTGGGCGGGCCGGGGCGGGCCCAAGCATATCAGTGGGCGGGCAGTGCCCCCTAGAGCCCGCCCATAGCGACGGGTGTGGCTCACATGCATACGTTAGGTGCGATGACACAGCCCGGTCTCACGTTTTTTTTTCGTGCTCCCGTAACGAAATGAGTCAAATTTTTGCAATGGAGCTTTTTTTAACTCACTATTTCTAACCATACTCCCACCCCCAACCCTAACCTTAACCACCCCCCGACCCCCCCACTTCACTTTTAATTTCGTGCGCAGCCATCACGGAATGAATGAGAATGAATTTGCGCTGCCGTGACAAAATGAGGTGCTTTTTGTCACAATATTACGAACCAATAGATTAATGTATATTTTGTGCTGCTGAAGCACGACTTGCCGTGAGATCAGGTTGGATGACAGCACGTTGACATCACACCTAACGGAAAACTAGCACATTTATACAACACATTATATGAAGACTGTAAATTTATTAAAATAAGAGAACAGCATCTCCAACACAATGACAGTATTTACCAAATATGAAATGCAAATGTATTAAAAATATATAATATAGAAACCGCTGCAGCATATTTCTTCATATTTTTCAAAAACTGCTCTCAGGAAAGACAAATGACTCAACAGATTATAGCTAAATTTATCATCTGTGAGCATAATAAAGTCTGTTTTATTTATCAACTCATATTTCATAAATACTATGACTAAAGAAATCTGCTAAAATAGTCATCAATTGTTATTTGGGATTTTTTTATATATTTTACTTAATAAATCTGATAAAATATATTTTTTAAACATTTTTATTTTGGGGAATTTCAGTGAGATTTGTGTGGATTTACTTACAGGGATTGCGCGTCATACATACTGCTTATCCGTGGTGGGCACGATTCCGCTAATCCGCTATCAAAGCTAACTTTTTTGTTATTGGATTAGCTTTTCAGCTATCTTCAAAAACCATCAGCGGACCAATTAGTATCTGCTAATTAATTTGTTTAGCTAATTTTTAGTCTGCTAACGTTTTATTTGCTGGTATAGTAAGTAAAGCTGAACGGTCAAAACATTTGAAAACCCTAAAATCACACGTTAGTTCTTTTGTGTTGCATTTTGCAGCAGACAGGCAGCTGTGAGGAGCAGTTGAACGCTATTTACACTTACACTGCCATCCAGTAGATGGCGGTGTTCTATGCATTTTGGGTCAAAATGTCGTATAGTCACCATTTGGTGCGCTGTATCAGTCAGCCTTAAACAGGATTTTCTGTTTTGCAGATGCCTTTTTTTTAACAAATGAAAATAAATTACATATTTACAAATACAGATTTATTTGTAAAAACCAACACACATGATAACTAGTGTGTTTTTTTTTAACAACCAACCAGTGATTAGGAGACTTAATTTCCCATAATGCCTCTGGGCATCTGTGAGTTTTAATGCTCAAAAAAAAAAGAAAAAAAAAATCAGAATTAGTGCATTACTTTAAAGCTAAAAGGTATTTGTGATATTTTCCATCCATCCATCGATCCATTTTCTTCCGCTTTATCCGGAGTTGGGTTGCAGGGGCAGCAGCTCAAGCAAAGCCGCCCAGACCTCCCAATCAACACACACCTCCCCTAGCTCCTCCGGGGAAACCCCAAGGCATTCCCAAGCCAGCTGAGAGACGTAGTCCCTCCAGTGTGTCCTGGGTCTTCCCCGGGGCCTCCTCCCAATGGGACATGCCCGGAACACCTCTCCAGCGAGGCATCCAGGGGGCATCCGGAAAAGATGGCCAAGCCACCTCAACTGGCTCCTTTCGACGTGGAGAAGCAGCGACTCGACTCCGAGCTCCTCCCGAGTGACCAAGCTCCTCACCCTATCTCTAAGGGAGCGCCCAGCCACCCTGCGGAGGAAACTCATCTCGGCCGCTTCTACTCACAATCTCGTTCTTTCGATCATGAGCCAAATCTCATGACCATAGGTGAGGATCGGAACGTAGATCGATTGGTAAATCGAGAGCTTTGCAGCTTTAAGTATCTCAGGGTCTTGTGATATTTTCACTTTGTAAAAATGACAGTTAATGTTAATGTAAATAAACTGTCTGGAATTAGTTTGGTTTTTAAATCAAACCATAAGTCAAACCTGCTTTGAGTTTTCATGACTTCTACTTCACATCAGGGGCTCTGTGATTTGATTTGATTTTGATTTGTTTATTTAGCACAAAATAAAACTCATACAAAAATAATGTATAAACATAAAATAAAAGAGAGAGAGAGAAAAAAATACAATACGAGGTCTGTGAGAAAATAATCTGACCTTTTTATTTCATGCAAAAAATATATGGATTTGATTCATATGTTTTTACGTCAGCCAAGCTTGAACCTTCGTGCACCTGCGTGAGTTTTTCCACGCCTGTCGGTTGCGTCATTTGCCTGTGGGCAGGCTTTGAGTGAGCACTGGTCCACCCCTCTCGTCGTTGTTTCATTGCGAGGAAATGACGGAATGATTTGGGCTTTTCTTCCATCAGAATTTTTTCAGAAACTGTTAGAGACAGGCAGCTGGAAACCATTCGAAAAATTTATCTGGCTTTCGGTGAAAATTTTACGGGCTTCACAGAGAATAAGGAGTGTTACTACAGCTTTAAGGACTGCCCACAATGACGCACGGTGCACTGCGCTCTGAGCCGCCATCGAGAGGCAGAAACCACCACATCATTTCTAAACGGATCGCTGGAGGCTTCGCGCGTCACAACGGAGCCGCTGATGGAGCGAGACAAAGGAACACCTCCATTTCGGAGTGTTAGAGGACAAGTTGGGACATGCCCAGCTCTCCACAATTTCCTTATACTCACTCGACTGGTAAGCACTGAAAGCCGAGATAGGTATGTCCCAACTTGTCCTTTAACACTCCGAAACGGAGGTGTTCCTTTGTCTCGCTTCAACAGCGAATCGGTCGTGACGCGCGAAGCCTCCGCGCGGCTTTCCATGACAAAATCTCTTGTTAAAAGTGAAATCTGCTGGAAAATGGCTGATGTCCAGCTCTTGTGATAACCAGAGAAATTGCACACGACGGTCCTGGCTCCACACAGCGATCCGTTTAGATATGATCTGGTGGTTTCTGCCTCGTCGTCGCAGCTTGGAGCGCAGCGCGTCGAGCGCCATTGTGGGCTGTCCTTAAAGCTGTAGTAACACTCCTTATTCTCTGTGAAGCCCGTAAAATTTTCACCGAAAGCCAGATAAATTTTTTGAATGGTTTCCAGCTGCCTGTCTCTAACAGTTTCTGAAAAAATTCTGATGGAAAAAAGCCCAAATCAATGCGCCATTTCCTCACAACGACGAGAGGGGTGGACCAGTGCTCACTCAAAGCCTGCCCACAGGCGAATGACGCAACTGACAGGCGTGGAAAAACTCACGCATGTGCATGAAGGTTCAAGCTTGGCTGATGTAAAAACATATGAATCAAATCCATATATTTTTTGCATAAAATAAAAAGGTCGGATTCTTTTCTCACAGACCTCGTATAAGTAATGTGCAAGGGAGTGGTGGAAGTCAAAAAGGCTTATCGAGAACCCACTCCTGAACAAAACAAACATAGCAACAGTATACAACATTGTTACACAATGTTATCCAGATTATAACAAATCATTGTAAATACTCCTACAGGATCTTTGCTTTTAGTCCACTTTTATATCTATATAAAGTGATGGATGGATTTACAAGATGTACCGTATCATTCCAAAATTTAACACCATGATATCTGATGTGATGCTGATAACGAGTCGCTCTATGCAAAGGTAAATGCCTGGTCGGATAATTATGAATTTGATGGTTATGCACAAAATAATATTTGATGAAGGAAGGCCACTTAATATCATAGAGAACTCTGAAAACAAACGCACGGGTCAGGAAAATATTTATATGGAAGATATTATTTAAGAGCTGCAATTTAAAAAAACAGAGGTGCACTTGGAGCACAAGGTTTCAAATGAGTAGCTATTTGAACAAATTTTTTCAGTAGAAGAAATATTTTGTTTATATAAGTTGCAAAGGTACTTCCCCATACAATATTACAATACCTTAAATATGCATAAACTAAACTATACATTTGTGATGTACTAAATGTCTTATCTTGCTTATGATTCCTATTGACTTGGTTATTTTTGTATGCTGTCAATGAAAATGTCTCTTCCTTACAGTAGTGGGCAGGGTGCACAAAGACAGTTGGGTTTTTGATCACTTTTGATTCTTCTCATAAGCATCGGCAGTGATTAAACTCAAAACTGGCTTGTCAGTAGCTAACAGTGTACTGGAGGTAATATAGAAAGTTAGCGGTTAGCTGTAGTGTCCACTAAATTCAGTTTATCGGTTTATCATTCTAAAAGCTAAGTTTTCAGTTAGTGGATTAGCGGTTATCAAAGCTAACTTTTCTGCTTATCATAAGCGAAGGTAAAACAGTGTGAATCCCTGTCACCAAAGAAGCAAAAACTTGAAGAGGCTAGCAACAAAATCATGACCGGCAAGTGTACATAATCTGCAGCCTCACCACCAGATGGCACCAAATCCTACACACTGTAGCTTTAAAGGAAATGACAGATGACACTGATTGTTGTAAATAATTGTGCCCTATGTATTTTGTGCTCAGATAATGGGACATGTAAATATAAAAGTGAATTTAGACACATCCCACATGCACCTGCGTTGTGCTCATTAGACAGCACATGATCTATTTTCAATATGAGAACCGTTTTGTCAACATCAGGGGTGCAAATGGGATAGAAGATTTCTGTGATTTGTGTTTGGAAGACTTGTGTACCTCTAAGTAAAGGATACAGAGTAAATCTGAAAATTTCCCCGAGCTGTCTGACAGCTACGTGATCACCACAGTGGCTTTGCTGACTTAATTTACCCACAAAGCTAATGGATGCACTAAAACGTGGCCTGCTCTGTGACCTGCTGTAATAGTGTCAGGCCTGCCGTAAAACTCAATCTATATTCCTTGATAAAATGGTGGCGCTGTCTTATCAATGTCTCGTGTGTGTGGATGCTGTGCAAAAATTCATTCAGCTTAATTGTTTCCTCCTGTGCATTGGCAAAGCAGTGATAGCTAGGCGTTGTTTTCACTGGATGGATCAAACTTAGTAGAAATCTTACATGGATAGATATCTAGAGGTGATTAGATTTTGGAGTAGTTTGGTCAAAAGTATCTCAACAACCAAGAAGCCTAGATTAATGATCTAAAGCATACATTGATCAGCAAAATGTCTGTGATTGATTGGTATTAATGGCTTTATAAGTCAGAAACATTATTACGGGCTTATTGTATTTACTCCATTAAAGGCCCCTACCCTATTAAAGGAGCTTGACTTTTTTTCAGCAACTTACATGTAGTGAAATTGTGAAATCCTGAGAGAACAGTGTAAAATGAAAATATATATATATAAATACCTCATTACCTACCAAATTAAATACTAAATACCTACCTCATTGCCATAACAAAACATAAGTGATCCATGAAGTTCACAATTTGTGGCTAGTGTCCAGGACTGTCATACTCTTCCTCTGCCAAAGTCTCTGCTTCATCTTCACTTTCCTCCACATCCGACTCGAGGAGGATGATGTCTGACTCAGGTGTGATAAATGGACTGCATTTATATGGCACTTTTCCATCTGCATCAGATGCTCAAAGCGCTTTACACATCAATGCCTCATATGCAAGTGTGAGGGTGCTGCCATACAAGGTACTCACTACACACCGGGAGCAACTAGGGGATTAAGGACCTTGCCCAAGGGCCCTTAGTGATTTTCCAGTCCGGCAGGGATTTGAACAGAGGATCCTTTGGTCTCAAGCCCAACACTTTAACCACTAGACCATCACCTTCTTGCAGGTTTGCCATGATTTCCTCTGACATGCTATGTTGTTCCACAAATATCAAATACTGGCCATTTGAGGCTCTGAAGTTCTGGTTTCCATGTTGCTTATGTAGCAGCAGTGCCTCATATTTCAGACCCTTCCCTTTCATGGAACCATTTTAGCAGCTCCTGTCTTGGACAGGGCTGCAAGCTTATCCTTGTTCCTACACCACTCCCAGATGTGTTTCCTATTGACTAGGAAAATCCAAGAAGCATGGTGCTTCCTCTTCTCTTCCGCTTCTTTCATGACTTTTGGTTTGAATGCTGATGAGTAGCAATGTTTGCACAGAGCCATTTTATGTAATTGTGTAGCAGATACTGCATGCAGAAAAACATTATTTTGAGTCTGCGCTGCTTCTCTTGCATACAGTACACATGTCCGTACATACCGTGAGGATGTATTGTGTACAGTATGCATGCAAACACACGCATACATGCACAAGCACGCAAATGATCATTAATAAACACCCCCTTTTCAAGAAATGCATGCACCCAGGGCATTTAATAGAGTAAATACGGTATGAATATTTACTTGTATATTTATATCACAGTGTCTTGGGCTCATGTTTCATTTTAATAGTGTCATCTTGAATAACTTTCCATCATAAATAGAACTGTATACTCTACCAGGTTCAACACTGTCCGGTGCGTTCTGTTACGACCCAGCCTGTTTATGGCTTATGTAAAGTGTGTTTAATGGAACACTTGTCAGTGAATTCCCCACTGTGACATCTCAGTCTCAGTTTGTCTCTCTCTCTATCTCTCTGTTAGCTTTCTTTCCATCTTCCAGGCTTCTCTCCCTCATCTGAAGCAAGCAACTAAAAAGGAAATTGAGGAACTTTATGCATCACTGACATTCAACAGTTCATCACGTATTCAAAGCCACGTTCATCCATTCTGTTGGCGTGCACTCGCATGTGCACACGCACACCGATGGCGTGATTCTGCTCACACCGAACAGGACTCAGAGGTAATCTGAAACATCGAATGTCTCTGAATAAAAAGGATTTGAAAGGGGGAATAACAAGTACTGGTGAGGGGGGATAACATTACAAAAAGTACTCCACATGAATAAAGAATGAGGACTGAAAAGTGATGAAGGAACGATAGAAGACTAGAAGAACATCTGAGTCTTTGATGCCAGCTGTGGAATAATTCCTGCTGTTTTTTGCTCTGCATCCTCAGGCTGGTTATCTGATACTTCAGAAGCCTTCAGCACGGCACCTTTTGATGTTCACTAGTGATTTTTAGATCACCGCACTGACTTAGGATTAGAGAACTGACAGGTAGACGGCGCCTGACTAAAGTATATGTGAGCTTCAGCACTTTGGGCTCACTGAGGTCTACATTTTCAGTGGTCTGGCGAAGTTTCAGTGAATGTTCATTAAGACCAAAGTGGATTTATGTATTATGTTCCAACGTTCTCTAATCCCACTCTAATGAGTCCATCAGGCAGGGGAGCGATAAGAACGGCTCCCTCAGTAAAATCTGCATCCGCCATGATGTAAGTGCACATATCTATGAAGTCACGTGTCCGTAGAGTGATATTCTGCTGTTAACTTGACTAAGATTTATAAATCTAATCAGTTAGGACATTCCGGTTTCTGGCTGCTTGACCTTTGTGACTGAGAAACACCTCAGTGGAGTTTATGGACTTGTGACATCACTGGACAGAAGTGTTTGGTGATACTGATGCTTTTGCAGGAGAACAAAGGTGGAAATCTTGAGGGTCCTGATGCTTCTTATCTTACTGTGAGACGTGGACCCCAGCCAGTGACCGTGTTTAGTTGAATAAACTCACTTCGTTGAGTAATCTTTTGACATTAGTCGTTGCACAAAGCGTTTAGTCAGCTATATTTATGAATTACCCGATTAAAGTTTTTAGTCTTGTACAGAGGATACTAATCTTATTTTAGCTGACAAACCTTCAGTGTCTTACCTCAAAAATGGTGGCTATCATGTACCACCACTTGATGGAACCCCCCCAGAGCACCCCAACATTCCTCCAAAAAGAGAGATTCCTCCACTTTTGGCCATAGTTGTAACAGACGACTGTACTGATGTGTTTGAGACAGTTCTCACATGATCAGTTGTCGCTGTTATGCTGAGCAGTGTTGTGTGCAGCTAAAAGCTTGGCGGAAGTGTAGAAGAAGAACTAGTCTAAAAGCCAGTTAATGAAACAAAGGCTGGATAGTTCATTACAACGACCAACCCGGAAGTAAACAAAACTGTCGGAAATGGAGACGTTTCAGGGCAATGGCGCTCGCGAGGCCACTATGCCTGTGAAAATCGCCGACTAATGTAAGACGGCTAATTGTCGATGTGAAACAGATATTAGATGGATAATGTTGGACGACTAACCATAGTCGACTAAGTAATTTTAAAAGACTAAAAGATTAGTTTGCATTATGAAACCGATCCCGGTCACTTGATGGAAATACTGGAGCACAGATGTCTTAGATAATCCACTCAGACAATTATCAACACAATGAGCCATATTATTACAGATATTTAAAACAATAAAAACAGACAGACATGGTTCTCCACTACAACTAGCAACCACAATTAGCAATGTCTAGTAGCAGAGTTCTAAAATTGGCTCACAACACATACTAGCTGTCACTCAAAGTGACCACACTCCTAATTATGCATAACATTATGACCTAAAACATCTTAAATTCATGAGCTATAAATAAAAATCCCCCCCCCCCCCCATGTACAGTTGTCATAGTGCAGGGAAACTACCTATTGCGATAAAAACCTTTTAAAAAAATAATAGAGTGTAAACATGAATAGGACAATAATGACCCTATTTTATATATCTAGTATTGAATTGGTTTTAACTTTTTCGATGATGTGCTGGTACGGAAATCTCAGCATTAAAGCAAGGAAGCCACTTCACAACATTGTAGAATTGTGCAGCAAGCTTTTGGGGGCCCAGCAGACCTCACTGTCTGACTTGTTTTCCAGACAGGTGAGGACGAAGGCTCAGAGAATTTTATCTGATCTGACCCACCCTCTCCATGGTGAATTTTGTTATTTGCCATCTGGAGCGAGGCTTAGGTTTCCTACAGTGAGGAGTAATAGATATAAGCATTCCTTTGTACCTGTGGCTATCTCTGTTCTGAATGCTGACCGGAGGAGAGAAGCAGGTACATAGGGTTGATGGCAAATCGTGTTAGGTAACTTGGTTCCTTTTCCATCGATCCAGGTCTGTACTGTGTCCCCCTTGTGTACTGAATGTTTGATGTGTTTTTGCTTTTCTTTTCTTTTCTTTTTATTCTGTGCTTTTCTGTATACCCATTGCTGTACAGCTCGTTGCTCCTTTGGAGACATTGAATAATTAAAGTGAAAGTGAAAGTGAAGACGATAATTGTTTATTTCCTCTCACTTTGGATATTTTAACATGGTCTTCTATGGAAATCTGCTCACTTTTGGAGCCGTCCTCAAGTGGCCATTCAAGGAAATGCGAGTTTTTCTTCTTCCAGGTAGGCATCATTTTTGACCATGGAAGGTTGGATCCCAGAAGCTGCACAACACGTAGGGGACATCCATAATTCTCCTGGCTGCAGCTGATACATGGTTATATTGGAGATATTGTGACGGAGCGGTTGTGCTCCTGGGTGGTTGCCATCCAGGATGCGAGGCAATTCTTTAGTGTGGCATATGAAGAGACAGCGGCACCTGCACATGCTCCCAGACCTGACCTGATCCTTACTAACCCAAGTAAAGCCCCAAACTATTTTTATCAGGAGACATGTTATACAGTCGTGGATAAATGATGAGTTACTAGAAGTATTGTTTTTTTGTTTAATTCTGAAAATACAAGCAAATGAATGATTTATATCTTAATTTTTTTGTCTGTATTGTTCATATTGTGTGTGCAGAGCACTGATCTCGCTCATGTGCTTTAAGGAGCAGGTTTTGCTTTAAAAAAAGAAAAAAGAAAAGTCATCAAATTGTGACAAATTTGCATGATAAAGGCCACATGAATAATACGGTATGCCTGTGCATCCCAGAGGAGGGAAATCAAATTGGCCCACAGGCCTCACTTTGGGCACTGCTGGATGGGAGTCATGCAATCTTCTCAGCCAGGGGCTGAATACATTTACCCACAATCTCATCCTTCCATCCGAGACTCCTGTTGTATTTTATTAAAGTATGAAAAGTTTGGACTTGCCCTCTCCGGCAGCACCTCTAGTGCAAATATCTCCACAAAGGCTCTGACAGTTCGTATCGTTGTTACCGCAGCAGTGAAACTTCAGTTTGCTGCAGTTGCTGCTGAAGTGTCTCGTGATCTTTTCCCAGATTGTGTTGCGACTTCCCACTGACTTGTAAAGCACCGTGAGGAAAAATATCTGCCAAATGCACAAATGTAAATTTAGAATAGGAAAACACACACGAAATCTCAGCTCCAGTTTTCCACAAGACAAGCTTAAAGAAAGTCAACTTCAAGAACGTTCCAACTCAGTTTACGTTTGCTAAATATGGCTATTAGGGGTGTAACAAGACCTCTGAGTCGATCTAAATGTACAACGAAGCAGTCAAAATCAGTCGAGTTAAGCTTGTTTTGCTGCGTCTTCAATCTCTCATAGAAGTTCAAAGGTCAGTACGATGCTTCCACAAGACTTTTAACTTTGCGAGGCTAGAACAAAATCAACATTTCCGATAGCGTTTGGCAAGTCAACAGATAAATGGACACATTTAAATGTTACATTCAGTTCGCAATTTGTTAATACCATCATACGGTTTAAAACGGGAAAGTTAATCTAAAAGCAGCTTGCTTCTGCTAATGTATTTGGTGCTGCCCCCTAGTGGTGATCTAGGGAATTCAATAACTGTTAAAGGATAAGGATTTTTTCCAATTTGCAATATTTTTCCCGACTTTGACCTTTGACCTTGAAAATTGAATCAGTTCTCGCCTATCAAGATATGAATCCTCTAAAAATCCCAAAACAATATATGAAATTTGTGGGGTCCAGGCTGTTCACAAACAAACAAACAAAAACAAACAGACAAACAAACAGGGATGACAATGAGGGCTATGAGCCTTGAAGACCACTTTCACAGGCGGTTTCCACCAGATGCTCAGGGTTACCACCGTGGATCCAGTACAGATCCACATAGGGAATTGGCACCAGTTTTACACTGGATGCCCTTCCTGGCGCAACTCAATTTCTACATGAAGAAACATGCACGGCTCCCGGTGTTCCCAAGTGGTCTCCAAGCCACACAGTAATCACGACCCACTCTGCTTCACTGCAGAGACCTGATGGGCTCAGATGAGCCGTGCATCCCCTGAATAAACAATGGAGAACCTGATGTAACCTTACGTTCACATTAGTCACAAATATGCACAACAGATGCCGTTTGTTGCTTGATAGGCATTCCCAGGGCGTAGCCAGCTCATGGTTACTTGGTGTTAATGTGGCCAAAGGACGGAAAACCAGACACTGTCACTTTAAGGTTTTCCTCCATGCTTGGCTGCTTAACAGAACCAAAGTTTGCTTGATTTGTTTCAGTCCAGCGTATTTCACAGTGACATTCTTGAATCGCTAGTTAGCATGCTAAATTGCTGAAAGATGTAAATCTCTTCAGAGGAGTTATCTTGTTACAAAAACAGCATTTTTAGATTTAGGAAAGTTTATTTCTTGCAAACCTTTACAAAATATATAAGAAAGAAATTGTTATGTGTCGGACACAGCCCGGAGAACCGATCAGCGTTTGAAGGACCCAGTATAAAATAAGCAGAGCACGGTACAAAGGATAACTGACTTTAATAACATAACAGTGAGGTGATAATACAAACAAATAAGTGCGCGGTCTGGTGTGGTGGAATGCCGGTGTGCTCCCAGCAGCACTAACGGTCCGGAGCCAGAAACAGTTCGGACCCAAGGACCCCGCCGACACCCCCCAGGTGGCCGCGACAAACCGAGTCTGTGAAAGAAGAAACCATCATGTGAGTCCACACTCCACACACAGAGAGACCGCTCAAAGGTGTACACAAACAGCAAACACTTCCTGGCTTAATTACTAATCAGCTTCCCACCCTGCAGGCATGGAACACCCTGTTCACATACTCAAACTGCAGTGGAAGCTGATTAAACGACTAACATAACAGCTCAATACAATAAGCTGTGAGGGACACCACATATACTGAGTGTACAAATGTTAGTCACAAAACCTAACGTACCTCAGGAAGTGTGCTGACGAGCGTGAGACCTCACCCCCTCCTCTTTCACAGACCATGGTGTCAAACCTGGTACAGTCTCTGCATCCACTGATGATGAGATGGCTCTAGAGACGACGATCTCACCCGTCTGGTCACAAGGTCGAGTCTCTGGCAAATACACACTGTGTACTCCAGACTTAAATGCCACCATGCTCCAATCTGTGTAGATGCACCACAGCTGTGAGTCCTGACGAGCTGCACATGATCAGCCTCAGGTGATCAGGGTGAGGTCCTGATGACTCAGCCACACAGCCACTCAGTCCTAAACGCGCGCCACCTGGAAGGAAAAACAAAAGACAGCACAGAAGACAGAAACAAAAGGCAGCCAGGCCCCCCCAGCCATACAACAGAAATGTCAAACAGATTAGATTTATACAGAAATGAGCTGTTTTTGAAGCATTTACCGCTATCTAGGTTCATTTTGTTAGAGCGATCAGCCAGCTGATGTGTTGCATCACTCAGCATTTGCATAAAATATACTTCTGGTCTATTTTGGCCCCACCTAGCTAGCTGCAAAGGGACAGATGTCTCTTGTCGCTCCAAAACACCCAGTCTGGTTGAAAATGAATAGCAGCTGGTCGCTTTGCCTCTGTCTCTTGCTGTTGAAGGGAGTCTTTCCTTCCCACTGTAGCCAAGTGCTTGCTCACAGGGGGTCGTTTTGACCGTTGGGGTTTTACATAATTATTGTATGGCCTTGCCTTACAATATAAAGCGCCTTGGGGCAACTGTTTGTTGTGATTTGGCGCTATATAAAAAAAATTGATTGATTGATTGTTTGTAACTATAATGTGACCATAGGGTAAAAGTCGATCTGGATTTCTGCTGACTCCCAATAACTAGTAACAAATATGAAATGACTCAAGACAGAAAATAAATGGATAATTTCTGAAACATTCACAGAAAGTAACACTGTGAACAAGCCAGAGGTGTGACAAAGTTGCTGTTAAATCACTCTCAAGTCTCAAGTCTCAAGCTTGCAAACAACTGGTGGTCATTATGACTTGAGACTTGACGTGGGATTCATGACTTGAGAGTAACTTGATGGGGACTTCATCCCACCTCTGGAACAAGCACATCATTTTCGGAGATTCATACAGTTTTGACATACTCTGCACCAGACTCTCTCTCTCTCTCTCTCTCTCGCTCGCTCGCTCTCTCGTTGTGTTCAGTGATTAAACGACACCAGAGTGCAGTTCTGCTGACTTCTTAATTAATTTCTCAGCTGCATAAATGCTTTTTATGACTTATTTTTTTATGGGCTGTTTGCACGCTGCAGTGCGTCTTGTGCCAAAGGAGAGCAAATGGTCCAACGACATTTCATTCCATCTCTTAATAGTAGGACAACACAACTGTATCTGATCCTGCTAACTCCTTATTTAATGTGTTGATTTATTCATTAATCTGTGCTGTGTCATGGACGCGGTGACCGGCACAGCTGAGCGGTGCAGCATGAACTTGATGTCATGATTTTAGAGATTGTAGATCTGTAATATCTGTGACCAGATTGATGCAGAAACTGTGTGTAACAATAACACAGATGTTAATGTTTGATCTCTGCTGTAGCCAGGTTGGCAGTTTTCCATAAATGTAATCATACGCACTATCGTAACCACAGGGCTTAGTGGTGGCAGCACGGTGCTGTGGGGACGCTTCTCTTCTGTCGGGAGAGGAGGGGATTGTTTGAGCAGAGGATGAATTAAGTGCAACCAAAAACAAGGAAATCTCACAACAGCCGATGCACAGTAATCTGCAAGAAACCAGTGATTTAGTTTGTTTTGCAGCAAAACAATCAACTCTGAGCACAAAATCAAGCCTACCGAGGAACGGATTCCAAACAGCAATAATGATGCTGTGAAGTCCACATTTTAATACAAAATGAAATCTGTGGCTCGACATAAAAAACATTCATAGAGAACGCAACCCACAGACTGAGCAACATGCAAAAAAATGGGGGATGAGACCTGATCCCAATCCAGTTCAGTCCAGCACTTAAAAAAAAAAAACAGCAGAGGGGGTGGTGGTATGGTCTTTTTTGCAATTTCCTGTTCAAACACGAGAAGAAGCATTTTGGACTAACTGCAAGCGTGCGAGGGAGGCATGTCTAAGACCAACGTCATGTGCACTGCAGTAGTCAAAACAAGTTGTGACAAAACCATGAAGAAGATACTCCAAAATCTTAAACAGTAAAATCAGTGTAACCTTGGATAAAAGCGTCAGCTGGTAAAACTAATATTTAACAGCAGAATTGATCTGTTTATCCAGTTTGAAATTATTTTCAGGCTTTCAACCATGGTTGGTAACTGATGCACAAAAATGACAGAACTATATGTTTGTCTGCGATATGTAATATTTAAGATTTTATCACAAAAGGATGCCCGTAATTGGACAATTTCGTAAACAACCAAAACATGTAGGTCAGGTCACAGGGGGTTCAAAAACATCTACAACATTCCTTATCTAGTTTACCTGGGTAAAGCTTGGCAATTCTGGCCTCACTATAGTGAATTCTATGTTGTAGTTTGAAATGTATGAAACTGATTTTGGTACAGCTAGAGGAGGAATTGACAGCATGCAGGGCTTTTGTCCAAAAGTCATCTGACCGGGCAGTCTACAGCTCACCCTCCCAGCTGGCCCTTATTTTATTAATGACTGTTTCAGATCCTCTCCAGGAACCATCACCTTATCGTGGTGGAGAGGTTTGTGTGCCAGTATGAACTCGAGAGCTGTGTTGTCTGGAGCCTTTGTGCTCCTGGTAGGGTCTCCCATGGCAAATTAGTCTCAGGCGAGAGGCCAGACTAAGGATGGTTCATAAGACACCATGACAAAATGAGGCAGAGGAAATGTGACCCGGCCCAGGGCCCCTATCTGGAGCCAGGCCTGGTTGTAGGGCCTGTCAGCGAGTGGCTGGTGGCTGGGCTTACCACGGAGCCCAGCTGGGCACAGCCCGAAAATGCAACGTGGACCTTCCATGTCCACCCTGTGGGCTCACCACCCGCAGGGGCAACCGCTGGTGTCGGGTGTGCTGTCCCATGGTGGCAGTAAAATTTGAGTGCCTTGGCGGACCAGACCCGGGGGGCAGGGGCTAGCTCTGGGGTGTGGAATGTCACTTCGTTGTGAGGAAAGGAGCCAGAGCTTGTGCGGGAGGTGGAGCGATACCAGTTAGACTCTGACTGTTGTTTGTGCGTATGCACCGAACAGCAGTTTGGAGTATTCGGCCTTCTTAGAGTCCCTGAATGGAGTTCTGTATGGGGCTCCGATAGGGGACTCCATTGTTCTACTGGGGGACTTCAATGCACATGTGGGCAATGACAGAGACACCTGGAGAGGCGTGACTGGGAGGAACGGCCTCCCCCATCTAAACCTGAATGGTCATTTGTTATTGGACTTCTGTGGTAGTCACGGACTGTCCATAACGAACACCATGTTTGAACATAAGGATGCTCAAAAGTGTACATGGTACCAGAGCACCCTAGGCCGAAGATGGATGATCAATTTTGTGATCATATCATCTGATTTGAGGCCGCATGTTCTGGACACTCGGGTGAAGAGAGGGGCAGAGCTGTCAACTGATCACCATCTGGTGGTGAGTTGGAACAGAGGATGGGGGAAGACTTTGGACAGACCCGGGAAGCCCAAACAGGTAGTCCGGGTGAACTGGGAACGTCTGGCAGGGCTTTTCTAGCATCCCTGTAGAGGTTGGGGGCATTGAACCAGAATGGGCAATGTTCAAATCTTCCGTTACTGAAGCTGTAGTGGGGAGCTGTGGCCTGAAGGTCTTAGGTGCCTCAAGGGGCGGCAACCCTCGAACACCGTGGTGGACACCGGTGGTCAGGGAAGCCATCTGACTGAAGAAGGAGTCCTTCTGCAATATGTTATATTGGAGGACTCCAGAGGCAGTTGCAAGGTACCAACAGGCCCGAAGGGCAGCGGCCTTGGCAGTGGGGGAGGCAAAGCAGTGGGTGTGGAAGGAGTTCATAGCAACCATGGAGAAGGACTTTCAGTCAGCACCAAGGTGAGGCACCTCAGGAGGGGAAAATGGGGAACCACCCAAGCAGTCTACAGTAAGGATGGACTCTGTTGACCTCAACTGAGGATGTAATCTGCCACTGGAAGGAACACTTTGAGGCACTTCTGCATCGGACCGGAGTGCCCTCTATAGTAGAGGCAGAGCTGGAAGCTGATGAAGGCTTTTCATCAATTTCCCTGGTGGAAGCGACTGAGGTGGTCAAACAACTCTGCAGTGGCAAGGCCCCGGGGGTTGATGAGATCCATTCAGAAATGCAAAAGGCTCTGGGTGTGGAGGGATTGTCTTGGATGAGACATCTCTTCAACATTGCGTTGAGGTCTGGGACAGTGTCTAAGGAGTAGCAAACTGGGGTGGTGGCCTCCATATTTAAAAAGGGGGATCACAGAGTGTGTGCCAACTACAAGGGTATCACACTACTCAGCCTCCCTGGTAAAGTCTACTCCAGGGTGCTGGAAAGGAGGGTTCAGCCGATAGTTGAACCTCTGATTGAAAAGGAACAATGTGGGTTCCATCCTGGTCATGGAACAACCGACCAGCTCTTCACTCTCACAAGGATCCTGGAGGGTGCTTGGGAGTATGCCCAACCACTCCACATGTGTTTTGTGGACATGGAGAAGGTGTATGATCGGTACACCGGGAGATACTGTGGGAGGTGCTGCGGGAGTATGGAGTGAGGGGGTCCCTTCTCAGGGCCATCCAATGTCTGTGCTCACAACGCGAGAGCTGTGTTCAGGTGCTCGGCAGTAAGTCAGACTTGTTTCCGGTGGGGGTTGGCCTCCGCCAGGGCTGTGCCTTGTCACCAATCCTGTTTGTGATATTCATGGTACAGGATATTGAGGCGTAGTCAGGGGGAGGAGGGTTTCCAGTTTGGTGGGCTCAGGGTCTCATCACTGCTTTTTGCAGATGATGTGGCTTCATCGGCCGGTGACCTCCAACATTCACTGGATCGGTTTGCAGCCGAGTGTGAAGTGACTGGGATGAGGATCACCACCTCTAGTCAAGTCCGACCCCCTTTGTAAAACCATACAAACCACAGACAACTTCACACATTTAAAACATTTATTTAACTCAGGCAGGAGTTAAATAACAGGACATATTACAGCAAGCAATTTGATGATGATGACGTTCCCTGAGGAATTCTTATATGACGTTCACATAATTTGGTATAGTTGTGGGAATTTAAGAATGAATTTCGTCCTAATCAACAGGGAATTTACCTTGGTATTTATTAACGGGAGATATTGTTAATGACGGGGGATAGAGTTAAATAAAGCCACTCTGTTTTTATCTGACACCGTAGCCCGGTCTTACTTGGATGCACTGTGCAGCTGGTCTCCGTGAGGTCAGGTGCTGGGAGCCATCTGGTTTTCAGTCGATGATCCGTCCGTCGCCACAGCTGCTTCAGGGACCTTGACAAAGAGACTCTGCCGGCCACCACGCCCGGTTTCATTGGTTACCGGGAACGTTTTCTGTTGTTAGGCTGTGACTTGTGGCGGCAGTTCAAATCGCTGCAAGACTCGGCTGACCTGGATGTTTTTATCTCTGCAGTGCTTGTAGTCTGGGATCGTCAGAATAAAGGTTTGGCTTTATTCTCTATTCGCCAAAAATCAACAATTCGTCTTTTGTTGTTGTCTTTGAAAGCCAGGTCAAATCAAAAATTTGATACAAAAATAGTCGACTTTGTAAGAAAAATGTTCGGGAGATGAATTTGGATTTCAAGAAGAAAAAGATTTTAATTTGAAAAATCGCAAAATGAAGTTAAATGAGCCTGCGTGTTTAACTTGACAAAAGTGGAGAAAAAGTTATTTGTAGAAAAATCAAAAAGTAATTTCTAGCTTTGCAAGAAATGAGCTTAGAAAGCATGTGGAGGCAGACAAAGGGTCATAAAACGTTTGGGTGGCTAAGGCCACATCTCGAGACCCAAGAGAAAGAAGAGGCAAGAGCAAGTGTAAGAGAAGAGGGAAGAGTAAGAGAGCGATTCCCTGGGGGTGCATGCTTTTAAAGGGTTAAAAGCTCCACCCCCAAGAATTCTGGGTACTGTAGTTTTTCTCTGCGTTTCTTTGTCTAGTTTTATAATAAATCAGTATCGGCCTCCTTAAATTCCCGCTTAGAAACCAAGCAAGTACTGTATTGCAAAACTCTAATAAACACAATTTTGTTAGAGCTATCACACACGATTATATATGAAAAAGCACATTGGATAATCCTTCTACAATCTATGATCAGAGCAAAAAGGCACACGACATATATAAATTCCACGTGTGGGATTAAATGATCACAGGTTATTTCTTTTCTTTCTTTTCTTCTTTTTTCTGTTACAACAACAAAATACACTTTTTAAATGTGGTTACAATTTTAGAATACTGTACAAGGTTTACATCCCCTTCCCCAATTTGTCCAAAAGGGGTCACTCTTGGTTCACGGACTAGAAGGGACTGGGTTTTGGATTTCATCATAAAACATGAAATCCGTTAATCTTGCACTGATTTTAACCAGACAAACTGCAGTGTGATTTCCAAGTTGAGGGCAGTTCATCTGTGGTATGACCTTACTGGAATCATGCTGTAAAGACATAGTTTTTAGACTTTGGGAAAAGTAGGTCTTTCTGGAGTCTGTGTTTTTGGAGGAAAACCATCTAGTTTTGGTGATCTGATAAGAACTCAACTCCTCAGTAAGGAATGCACTTTGGGGGAGTCTTAAATCCTGGTAGGGGGCAGTTTTATGACACCTGGACATCCTGTTTTATGGTCAGGAAAGCCTCCTTTTGACAATTCGATATATCCCAGATCTTTGGGATATATTGGGTTTCTCTGAAGACAGACTTCATGACTTTTGCTTAATGCAAACTTAGGAGGTTGTTGAGGAAGACCCAGGACTAGGTGGAGAGATTATATCTCCACACTGGCTTGGGAATGCCTCGGGATCCCCCAGTCAGATGTGGTCAATGTGTAAAGGGAGCGGGAAGTCTGGGGTCCCCTGCTGGAGCTGTTGCTCAGGATCTCGGATAAGCAGTTGAAGATGAGTGATGAGAGTGTTTCAGATGGTGAAGAAAAAAATGTTCTAAAAGGAAAAAAGAAATGTGTCCCTGAGATAAAGGCTCAGCTGTAAGGATTAAGTCTACACCAGATGGGGGTGAGATTTGAGGAAATAAAGATGAGTGAATCCTCAAAGAGTCACGTAGGTGAAAATATCTGAGGAAATCAGAACTATTCAGATGAAGCTGAGCACGCAATTGCCCAAAACTATGAACTAACTCATCCACATGCATCTTGTTCAAATAGTGTTTCCTGCTTTTCTCAAAGGACTTCAACTGATGGTCAATTTTAGCTGGCAAATGTAAATAGTTGTTACAAATAGGAGTGGTCTGAGGGAGAGTGAGCCAGCCAAGGTGGCACCTAATTTGCACCCAGATTTTCAAAGTGCTGATTACAGTCGGACTGGATATGAAATGTGATGGGGAGAAAGGAAGACTGCTACAGGCCAGGGCCTAGAGTGAAGACGGGGACCAGGACATGGCCTTAATCTGACACCAATCGCTCTGATCTGAGGTGAACCTATTATTATTATTATTTCATCAAAATGCAATCCAGTACGATCAAATGTTGTGAAACAGTAATACATAAAAATGTCAGGACATACAGATATTAAGGTGCAGAGCAACCTAGTGGTTTTTCCCATCTCATATTTTTGTCTTTCACCCAAGGAAATTAATAAATAAATAATGAAGGTGAGGCAGATAAAAATGTACTAATGCAACTCAATTTCTTTAGCAGCACCTGCTGAGTTTGCTGTCTCCAGGAAACGGTCTAGACAGGACAGACAGACACTGAGAAATGCCAACACAGCCGTTCCACCAGCTGCTTCAGAATTTCTGACCATGACCTAGATAGAAAGTTGGATGCTTGGAGCGTCAAAGTGCTGGTCAAAGCTATTAACTTTTTTGACAATGTTGCCACCACGCCCCTCAGAAATCTCTCCTGGATGTCTGTTTCGGCGGCACAGCGGTCTCTTCGGATTATTCCAGGCTTTCTATGGCATCGCAGACACAGCGCACATAGTATTATGTGGAGTTTAAATCTGTCAAGCCACGGAACATTTTAAAGCAGTGAAAAGTGGAAATATAGAGTCGCACGCTTTCTTTCAGAGTCTACATTAAAAGCCTTTACTGCTCCTTTGAACTAAAAGGCCATAATAAATCTGCAGAGGGCTGATGGAGTTGTTGATCAGCCTCAGTGATTCAAATATTCGTTTCACACATTTGGGCTGCAGAGGCTAAAAGCTTTCACTTTGAAACCTAATCGCTAACGTCAAAGCACCTCTAACAAGGAAGTTGCGTTTTCTCTCAGATATGGGTAAAAAAAAGCAGGATTACTAAACAAATGAAAGAATAAATCAATCATTCAATAAATAAAAATAAAAAACCTCTTTCAATTATCATAAAATTTTATGTAAAGTTTGGAACTGACTTGGAATAGAATGATAATATTTTGAAGAGGATCTCCATAAAAATGGGTAATTTTAAAAAATATATATTTTGTCTAACAAAAGCCTTTTTGATGTTAATATTTAACTGTTCAAATACTAAAGTGCAGTCACAATTGCCTCAAAATACTACAACTGCTACTATTCAAATGAAAGGCATCAGGTTCTGATACACAACCTTCATATTCTACACACTACAATATAAATGTACAAATAAATATACACCTGTCTGTAATGGTGTTTTTACTGTGTATGACTTCATCGTGCATCTTCTGTGTGACTTCATTATAATGTCACTATACCAGTCAATTACAAATACATTGATACATCAAGGCTTCTTGGTTGAGATATACATATAAAAAAAGTATTTTAGACCATGTTTTCCTTGACTTTGACTTTTGGTCATACTATTCCAAAATAGCTCTAGATACCTATCCAAGCAATATTCCCACCAGGTTTGACCCATCTACACATCTTGGTTTTTGAGATATAAAAACTCAACAAAAGCATTTTCTTTTGGGGGTGGGGAAGTGTTCTTAGTCTTTGACCAAACTACTCCAAAATCTAATCACCTCTAGATATCTGTTAGGACTTTACCTTTCTTCTGTTTGTTTTGTGAGTCTTAGCCCCCCGGGTCTTAGGGAGGTGGTGGTGTAATAGTTTGCATGTTGGACTAGGTTGCCGGTTATCTGGGCTCACTTCCTGATTGCAGCCAAGCTCCCATCTTGCACTTTGAACAGGTGTGCTGGGGAGGAGGAGAGACACGTGACCTGGGCCCTATTGGAAATATGCTGCTAATAAGTGATTTTGTTTGTTACCCACGTTAAATAAGAACCTCTTCTCTTCTTTGAGGCTAGACATGGCTGACCTGCTTGCCTCTCACACCTTTAAGTCAATCATCTACT
Organism: Thalassophryne amazonica; assembly: GCF_902500255.1. Lineage (NCBI taxonomy): Eukaryota > Metazoa > Chordata > Actinopteri > Batrachoidiformes > Batrachoididae > Thalassophryne > Thalassophryne amazonica. The sequence continues at coordinate 106,412,381 of NC_047110.1, read as the reverse complement.
CAAGTGCGGTTTAAAAGACCGACTCGTTCATCCACTCCTCACTAATTTGTTGACATAGCTCCTGTGCTGGCCATACCCAGCCTAGCCACCTGTCTTGCCAACACCAAGCCTTGAGACACACTGACTCTCCGCACATGACCGAAACACTTTGGACTGTTTGGACAGATTCCTACCTTTTGGACTGTGACCCTTCTCTTTTGGTAAATAAAATCACTTATTTCACCTAGTCACTGTGTGGGTGTCTGCATTTTGGATCCAAATTATACATCTGCCTAAAAATATCTAACCAAGTGATATTCTCATTAAGTTTGATGACAAGTCATCCAGCATTTGTGAGTCATCTTGTCCACCACACACCACACACACCACACACACACACACACACACACACACACACACACACACACACACACACACACACACACACACACACACACACACACACACACACACACACACACACACACACACACACACACACACACACCAGTGAAAACTACCCTGCTATCAAAGCTTCACCAACATGCAGGGTAATAAAAGCCCAAGTGCTCTTGACTTTGCTCCACAATAAAATTATTTCATGGTGATGGCACCGGTAGGCCTTTATTGTCCTCAACAATGTAGCAGCAAAGAATACACCAGTACACAATATACAATATGAGCACGGCGCTTTACAATATTACTTATTGTCAAATGATTTAAGATTGCATCATCTGTCAATAATTGTTTTATACACATAGTGTTCATTTTAGGAAGACTATAGTGAAAATACAATGACCAAACATGGGCTTAGTAAAGACTGTATTTGAATAAGGGGAGTTATTTTTGAACACCTCATGTCTGATGCAAATGTAGTACAATTGTTAAAGTATTAAGCACTCTGACATCATCGATCTGCCAGCTTGTCTTTTGTTCTCACAGGACATATGTGATGTTGCTTCTATAGTCACCGTCTTCCGTTCCATGATTTCACCTCTAAGAGGATATGAAGTTTTGTAAAAGTCTTCTGGTGATGACGTCTCCAAAGACCTTTTTGTGTGATTGGTTGTCGAGGAGGAAAGAAACTAATAAGAAGCCACTGACCTGAGGTGTCATTCCGTGGCAGAGATACATGATGGGAATGTTGTCCGTGTCTGGTCCCTGGTCCAAACACAGGTCATCTTTTAGACTATTCTTCAACTGGAAAAATGAGGGGGGGGGAGAGAGATGGGGGAGAGAGAGGAACTAAAATAAAAGTCATACATACATTCGTGGTCAGCATGTCAACACTCCTGGGCCCATATGCATGAAGCATCTCAAAGTCCTCTCAAAGAGCTCCTAACTTAGCCTAAAATTTCCTGGCAAGGAATCTTAGCCTAAGAGTGAGCCGGCAGGTGTCTGAGAGTGAGTCTGAGCAAGAAGGGGACAGAAACTCCTATCTTAGTGAGGAGACGGGGTTGACCCCATTGCTACGTGGTCCTGTAAGAGCTGTGATTGGTTGTCATGGAAAGTGAAGGGGAAATAAAATAAAAAAAAAAGTACTCTGTGCTCCTACATATGAATGAACAGTAAAATCAACTGATCATATAACTGCATTAAGAAATGCGTAATCGTGAAAATAATTTGATGTCATGATGATGACACTCAACAAAATTAAAGTGGAGTGATCGCCGAGCCAGTCACTAAACCTGGAAATTCTTGTGCTGCAATGCATTATGGGAGTTCTGGGTTTTGGGGTTTTAAATGGTGCTATTGTGGTTTATGCTAGTTTAAAAATGTTGTTAGTGTTGTTGATTTATTGTGTTTTTGTACTTCAGTTGGTTTAGTGAGTTAAGTGTCACCATGTTGTCACCATAAGTGAAAAGTGGATCATGTTTGATGCCGCCCTGTGTTGTTTTATCTGAAAAACAAGAACGCCTCCTAATGGCAGGGGGCCAAAAGACAAAAGCTCTCACTTGTCTTTCATTATTTCTCGCAACTCACCACAAAATGAATTGTTACACAGCTTGAAGATGTTTGACCATATATCATTCACATGCCGATTATCTACATATTAAAAGTGTGCGTGGGTGGGTCCATTGTTGTCCATTTAAAAATCAAATGACAAAATAGAAGTAATAAATAAAATATGAATAATACTGATAATAATAAAAATAATAATATTAATGTGTGAATATGATAACAACAAGCTAACCAATTTATAAATACATTAAGACAGTAAATTTATATAAAATAATTACGTCGATCAAGCAGGTTACTGACGCACTGTCATCCTACATATGGAGAATATCTCTGCTTCCTCTCTGTCTTTTCCATAAGCTTGTCTGCTTAAGACACTCTTAAAAGTCCTCCTCACTACTCTTACCAGTTTGACACCTTAGGAGCTCTCTTATGGTCTAAAGTGCTTTGCGGACAACTTTCATCTTACCAAGGGAAAATTCTAAGAAATGTCTAAGAATTCGAAAAATTTTAAGATTTTTCTTAGAATAATGTCACTAGGAGCTAGGAACGTTTTAGCCTTAGGCTGCTTCATGCATACAGCCCCGATTTTTAAACACACATTTTACAACTTGTACAGAAATGTAAATTAACCAATTTTGAATAATGATAATATTTAAATAAACGTGGAAAGTTATTTAAGAGCAACAAAAATACTTTTATCTGGTTAAAAAAAATTGACATAAATGATTTTCATGATGATTTTAAGGGAAACCATCACTTTTACCAATAGTTTTCTTTCCATAAGTCAGCCGATGGATACATGAACATTTCCAAGTGAATGAATATATTTTGGAACTCATTTCTTTCAATCTTTAAGAAACTGTGTGGTAAATCTCCTGAAGTAGGCAATTCTCAAACCCTGAATATCTGTGCAAGAAAGAGTTTGGTGAGGGAAGTGTAACAAAATTACGTGTCTCGCAACGGGGGACCAAAATAAATATGTAATTAATATTTGCTAAGCCTCACACGGAGGCACCAAAATAAATATGTGGCGAAATTCTAAATCGTCTCACACGTGGGCACAAGAAATAATGTAGTGAATTTACAGGTCCTTCACACGGGCGCACCAAAAATACATGTAACAAAATTAAATTATTTGGAATGAATGGCACCTCACACCGAGGCACCAATTTAATGTAGTGAAAGTATTGTTAAACTCCCAAATTGAATTAGATTGGCCTAGACCTCATTTAATGGGTCACCAAAATAATTAACAATTTTAGGGTTTAATAATTATTATTTAATTAGAATAAAACTAATCCTCAGGGCACCACCTATTTATAGCATAGGTACTTTAATTTAAACAACCATTAATGAATCAGTCTCAATTTAATTGATCAGTCGGGTCTGAAAGTCTGAATTCTATGATACGACTGACCAAAGGTTTCATTCTGAACACCAAATGAACCACAGCAGAAATATTTACAATTTATTTATAATTATACAAGAAATTAACCATTTACTGACATTTTTGTGGACAGTGATTAAATAAGTTCATTTATAGACACACTTTGCTTACTCTTGAGACGTTGAGAAAAGGAGAGATAAAGGGGTCGCCACAGCAGATCAATCGTTTCCATCTCACCCTGTCCTCTGTATCTTCCTCTGTCACACCAACCACCTGCATGTCCTCTCTCAGCACATCCATGAACCTCCTCTTTGGTCTCCCTCTTCTCCTTCTGCCTGGTGGCTCCATCCTCAGCATCCTTCTCCCTATATACCCTGGGTCCCTCCTCTGCACATGTCCAAACCATCTCAATCTCGCCTCTCTGACTTTGTCTCCGTGTGTGTATATATATATATATATATATATATATATATATATATATATATATATATATATATATATATATATGTGTGTGTGTGTGTGTGTGTGTGTGTGTGTGTGTGTGTGTGTGTGTGTAATTTCACAGGAACTTTATGTGTTCAGAAGGGCAGACAAAAATGATTCAACTATTTAAACACATTAACTATTTTAGTATACTATTTGTTCTAAGACACTCGAATGGATACCCATTATTAATAGTCACTTAAACACATCCTTTGGCTAAACAGGATACTTCACCATCAACATACTGATAACGCAGAAACATTACACTTAAACACACATCAGTTACATAGAACACATATCAATAAAACGGAATGATTACGAGGTCTATTAGAAAAGTATCCGACCTTATTATTTTTTTCAAAAACCATATGGATTTGAATAACATGTGATTGCGTCAAACAAGCTTGAACCCTTGTGCGCATGCGTGAGTTTTTCCACTCCTGTCGGTTGCGTCATTCGCAAGGAATTGTGAAAAGATGTGGACATCAGCACTTTTTCGGCACATTGAGACAGACGTGCGGAGGAATTCTGAAAAAATTCTGATGGAAAAAAAGCCCAAATCATTCCGCCATTTCCTGACAATGAAAATCCGCTGAGGGGGTGGACCACTCCTCACTCAAAGCCTGCTCACAGGCGAATGACGCAACCGACAGGCGTGGAAAAACTCACGCATGCGCACGAGGGTTCAAGCTTGTCTGACGCAATCACACGTGATTCAAATCCATATGGTTTTTGAAAAAATAATAAGGTCGTATACTTTTCTAATAGACCTCGTATATGCAAAGCATTTTGTTTGCTTAATCAGTACAAACAACATTAGAAGTTTTATATATGAATAAAAGAATACTGATGCTTAGACCTAAAGGTAATAGCTGGTTGTCAGGGCCCAAAGGTTTATGACCAGGTCTTATCGTGGAAGGGATCTTCCTGCAGTCTTGAGAGGTTCTGGCCTTGGCGTGAGGCCATAAAAGATCAGCTCTTCGGGCCTGGGGATGTTCCGATTTTTACGTGAAGCCATTATAATGTCAAGTAATTCATAGTGACCGAAATTTAATGGATAAAGCAAGCAAGAGCTCCTTTGAAGAACTCCAGATGGACTTAGGAATTTCTCAACTGAGAGTGAAAACACAGTCTCTGTCTTCAGTTCAAAACTCAGGTTTTTGTTGAGACAGCATTAATGTATTTATTTAATTAGGGTGAATCAAGGCCATGCACTACAGAAGCCACCAAGACATCCATGACAACTCTGAGGTATAGGTTTCTGTGGCTGTGACTGGAGAACCTGGGCATGATGTAGTTTTCTGTTTGTCACATCACCAATTACACAGCCTCATGGTGGAGTGGAATAAAATGTGAAATTTCAGCTACAGTGTGGCAAGTTTCAGAAGGGAAACTCAAGCCTATGTCAAAAGATGTACAGTTTAGAGGATGTACAGTTTATGCAGTATTGGCAATTTTGTACAATATTGTCAAAGGGGTGACAATATTGCATGCATGGTTCAGTGTGTGGTTAAAAATACAGAAACTTATAATTCCTTCAGAGATGTCATGGGTGTCTTGGTGGCTTTCCTCACTTGTCTCCGACTTTTGAGACCTGCCAACTCTAGACAGATTTTGACATACTGTTTGTATTGATTGATATAAATGAAGTCCAAGACATATTCAGTGAGTTGGAAATGTTTATATATCCATCCCCTGACTTGCCTAAAGAAAATTGTCTGTAAAAGTGATTAGTTAGATACAGAATAATTGTTATTTACTGCTATAAGCAACAGGTTGGACATCATTGTGTTCCAAGGTTCTTGAAATGTAGCAATGTCTTCACCTGGTGGGCATTTACCATTAGTGCAGGTGCAATAAAATTAATGCAACTACAATAATAGAATTTTACCAAGAGCTCTAGTTTATACTTATATAGTTTGTCCAATTACGAGGGATGACTGAGAAGTTTTTGAGCCTGACTCAGAAAAAGAAGATTATGGTTCTCCATCTTTTGCATTCTGAGAAACCAACATTTTGAGAATGTGTGAAGTTTTGACGCACTTGTTGGATTCTCAGAATGCAAAACATGGAGAACCGAGCTTTATTTTGTCTAGGTAAGGCTTCAAAGCTTCTCAATCATCCCTCACGCTTATGGCCTCTAAAAACTGAGGGACTCCATAAACATGGTTGTAATTCCTAAATGCTAATGTGATATTTTTTGTTAAACTACTTGAATTAAAGCTGAAAATCAACACTGCAAGAACATCCTGATGGTTTCATTTCACCTCTACTGTTTATAGAAGCATTCATTCATTCATTGATTGATCCATCCATCCATCCATCCATCCATCCATCCATCCATCCATCCATCCATCCATCCATCCATCCATCCATCCATCCATCCATCCATTATTTCATTTGATTTCATTTATATCATGCCAAATCACAACAAAGTTGCCTCAAGGGGCTTCACACAAGTAAGGTCTAACCTTACAAACCCCTAGCGCAAGCAAACAGGCAACAGTGGTAAGAAAAAACTCCCTCTGATGATTTGAGGAAGAAACTGCAAGTAGTTCAGACTCAAAGGGGTGACCCTCTGCTTGGGCCATGCTACTGACACAATTAACAAAACAATTTACAAAACTAATATACAGGAAATTTTGCCAGTGCACAGAACAGGAGGGTTACAGAAATAGACACCATACCCATCTCTGGATGGAGCCTGCACCTCAAACAGAGAAAAAACTCAGGCATAAGAAAGACAACAAATACAGTATAATTTGTCAGTGGTAAGCAGCAAGAAAAACAGACTAAGGTGATCGTCGGCCACTAGCCCCAAGCTTCACTAAAAGACCCAGAATTTAGATCAAGTTGAGGCCACGGCACGCTCCGTTTCCTACTACAATAAATTAAAAACACTAAAAAGCATAATAACATACTATGCCAGTATGCTAGCCATACAAAAGGGAAAATAAGTGCATCTTAAGTTTGAATTTGAAAGTCTCCACAGAATCTGACTGTTTTATTGATGCAGGGAGATCATTCCACAGAACAGGGGCACGATAAGAGAAAGCTCTCTGACCCACAGACTTCTTATTCACCCTAGGGACACAAAGTAGTCCCGCACCCTGAGAATGCAATGCCCAGGCCGGTACGTAGGGTTTAATTAAGTCAGGTAAGTAGGGAGGTGCCAGTCCATGAACAGTTTTATAGGTTAGTAATAGAACTTTAAAATCTGATCTCACAGGAACAGGAAGCCAGTGAAGAGATGCCAAAATGGGTGTAATGTGGTCAAACTTTCTGCTTCCTGTCAAACATCTGGCAGCAGCATTTTGAACCAATTAGAGACCACTAATACTGGAATGCGGTAAACCAGAAAATACAACATTGCAGTAGTCCAATCTAGAAGAAACAAATGCATGACTCAGGGTCTCAGCATCAGCCATAGACAGGATGGGATGAAGCTTTGCTATATTGTAATAATAATGTGGAGGTCAAAGGACAATGTAGGATAAAAAAAATTCCATCCATCCATCCATGCATCCATCCATCCATCCATCCATCCATCCATCCATCCATCCATCCATCCATCCATCCATCCATCCATCCATCCATCCATTTTCTTCAGCATGTGTTTATTTTATACGCTTTTATATTTCTTTGTACAGTTGCTTAAGTTGTCCTTCTGGGAGATCAGACACTGGCTTGTGGCCTTTGGTTGATCCATGTTTCATCTTATCTTCACCATTTTCTCGTCTTTTCTGCTGAAGACAAAAACCCCTGACAAGCCTTTGTACTTTTAAGACCTTCATTGTGACTCCCTCTAAGGGAATATCGACTAATCTGTCGCTCTTTGAAACATTTACAAACATTTGTGAAGAAATTCAACGACTGTCAAAGGCCACCATTCCTACAAAAACAAAAAGATTACTGCCCTGCTGCACTGTGAACTGAAAAACCTCAGCAACCCTCAAATAAATTCAGGATCTTAAGAACACAGGAGGGAAAACCGATGGTTGTGCTTTAAGAAAATTGCGATACACAAGAATGTTGTATCTGTCAGGCCCACGGCAAAGATTTTTCCATCAATGTCTGTGTCTGAAGGTTGTGTCAGGCAGTTTGAAGAGGTCAGATGTCAGAGGTGCTGCTTGAGCTGAATAAAAAGAAGTCTGCTTTGAAAATGATTTGCTGGTTGGCCACAGTGCACATTCAATGGCAGGAAAGCGAGCACTCTGTGTGAATGACTGCAATTTTCCCCTAAACGGCGAGACGCCGTCCTTTTTGTTGAGCTCGGTTAGAACGACTGAAGCAGACAGTTGGCCCACATCTTGTTTGAAGTGTTCTGGCCGTGAGAGGCCACAACACTTCCAAATGAAGACAAAACTAGCAAATGCAGAAAATTTGATTTGATTTATTGAACCTCCTAATTTATGGAGAAAAAAAATAAAATATCTAAAATCAACAATAGACAGACACAACAATATTAAAATGGTGACAATAAATCATTGACAATTGAGCTCTCAAAGCCACCAGCGGCAGTTAAAATGAAGCGAACACTGTCAGCGACACCACATTCAGGGGTTCTTTTGATGGTTCTCTTGCTAGCTCCTTTATAAGAAGTGTCGCATAGATATCTAGCTAAAGATATACCATACTCCTGGCAGATATTAACAACAGCTGAAATGAGATTAGCCTGACTAAACAATTGACCCTGAAGTGTTTGACATAAAAGATATTTACACAGTACATGTGTATGTGAGCTCGACAAGAACATCGACCTGAACAATGATAGTTTCTGGATGTTGACATATTTTTTGACACGATTGACACCTAATGCTTGGAGAAGAGGAGATGACCTACAGTAGGACTTGAGACCAAGAGCAGCTTTAAGAAACTTATTTTGGGCAACTTCAACCCTATCCATAGCAGTTTTATTCTGGTAGGTACACTCTAAACCATAGGTCAGAACAGGTCTTATAGCAGAGATGTAAATATGATTGATGATGCCAGGATTACAACCCCCTGCACACAACCCTGCGCCTTGGAGAGAGTAAAACGTGCGTCTGGCTGCCTGAATGCGCGTTTCTGAGTGACTTCAGGCGTCGTTGGTGAGAGTGACTCCTAGATGCTTCACCTCTGTGGATTTGACGAGCCTAGTGCCATCAAGGGTCCAACAGCGGTTGGTGTAAGGACTCTTACCAAATGTCACACATGTGGTTTTCAAAGGATTGAAGCTGAGTCCGTGTTGGGTAATGTAGCTGTTAGCGTGATCGATTAGATCCTGCAGACCGGAGATCATCAGGCTGCAGAGTAACAAGTCATCAGCATAGCAGCAGACGTTATATGTCATTCCGTCTATAGCGATGCCATGGCTCATGGAGGACAGACCCATCACCAAGTCCTGGTACAAGTTAAAGATGAAAGGGGATGACAGTCCACCCTGGCGGGTCCCCTTCCGAATAACGATCTTGTGGCTGATCCTATTGCCCCATTTGATGTATACAACAAGTCTGCTGTACCAGTATACAAAAAGACGCCAGTATAAAGTCGGTATCATGGCAAGCGCCTTTGCAAACATACCATCATACCATCAAAGGCGCCTTTCGCGTCAAGCGCGCATACATATAAACGGGCGATCCTCTACTGACACAATAGTCAATAATGTCACTTGTCATAGCCACAGCCATGGACTTTCCTCAGCTTCCCACAAATCCAAATTGGAGGTCCTGAAATTCATGCTCACCGCACATAGAGAGAATATGGACCTCCAGCAATTTCGAGAATGTTGTGGAAATGACAATGGGCCGATAATGCTTTGCAATGGACGGGTCTATATTGGGCTTCTTTAGCAGTGGTACAAGAAGTCCTTTAGTAAAGGAGTCTCCAACTATACCATAACGAATACACAATGTCAGCATACGGCATATTATGGAAATAACTTGAGTTCCAGTAGACCACTTCAAATGCTCAGCAGTGATGCCGTCAATACCCGCGGAGAACCCTTGATGGAGTTTACCCAGGTACGACAGAAGCATATCCTCGGTCATCACAAAGTCTGTATCCACGTGTGCCTTTGCTGACTTGTAATTCTGTTGGACTAATAACTTGGAATGTCGGACAGTCTCAGTGACGTCATTACTCACATAGTCAAACTTCTTGCTGAAGTGGCTATGGAGAGAATCTATACTGATGTTATACACTGTAGAGCTGGATGTACATTTGCTCCTTCTGACGAGGTTCCAGAATTTATTCATATTCCGCTGCCCTAAAAGGAAGTCGAGCTGGTTATACGTCTGGTAAATGTTCGTATTGATGGCTCTATGACAGGCTGAACGGAACGCCTTCTTGGACAGCTTGTAGAAGGCGTGCATGTGACCATGTCTGGTTTTACCAGCAGCTTGCCACAAGCCATACCAAAAACGCTGGCGATCTCGTGCATGAAGACACTTGCTGTTCCACCAGTGCTTGTTCCGGTGTTGGTCCTGGTACGACGAACGGCCATCTATGACGTGCTGGGTGGCCTGGTGAACAACGTCCTGGATTGCGTTACACATAGAGTCCACCTGCAGCCTGGCCATCTCAACGTCCTGGATGAGGTCAACGTCCACACGGGGCAGGTCAGTGGCAGTGATGGCGACGTAATCAGCGTATAACTGGCACTGGGAGTCGTCGGACCAGTCTATCCTAGGGAACCTAGGAGCGGAGGGGTAAAAGTTCGAGTCCCTAGCACCATCACTCGCCTGTATAACAACTGTGGTTCTAATAGGCAAATGGTCATTCACAATATTTGGCAAACACATAACAGTACAGTCACGAACAATTTCTTGAGCGAATTTAGAATAAAACATGTGATTTATATATGAAAAAGACCCTGCCTTTTGATAGGTGTAACTAACATTCTGTTTAAATTCGAAATTACAAGAGAACATTTCATTTTGACATACAGAATCGTAAAGCATGTAACAGTGCTTTGTAAACGGATGCAACCTATACCAATGTCTCGTTAGTTGGTTGGCACGCGGCATACAAGTGTTCATGTCACCAAGCACAAGCACAGGAGATGGGTCATTCGTGTCAATGAGACACTGCACGTCTCCCAGTGTCTCACTATAAAGACTCGCCTGCCTACACGATTCGTCATAATGAGGTAAATAGACACCTATCACAGTAAGCTGTACCTTATTGTCAATCACAAATTGGATGGGCATTATCCTGTCATTGTCACATTTGAGAGGGATATAAGTGAGTCCTGGTACTTTGCGACATATGAAACTGACACCTCCGTATGGTCGCTCTAGAAGAACCTGCTCGGGGTCAGTGCTCGACTTAAGGTTACACCAATATCCCTCATCATTCAATTCATGACCTGTAGCGTTCAGTTCATTAGGCCTAAGTCAAGTCTCACACACAAACATGCAATCATTTGTATTAATCATGTTTAAAATACTACCATATGAACTTTTAAGACCGTTGCAATTAAAATTAACAATATGCACTGGAATGTCTTTATCTACACATTCATTCTGAGTTCTAAGCATAGATGAGGGAGTTGCGCTGGTAGTAGCATCTGTACCATACTCGGACTGATAATCTGTGATTTTGGGCATTTGCCCGGTGGGCCGCTGCACGTTTTCACGTGTGTGGGCCGGCCCTCCCATATTTATAGAGATTATGGAAATACAGTGTTCTCGAACCGCGCGCTGCTGTCAACACGAGGAAAGTCCGTGATCAGTGAAGCTACAGCATTTAATCGGCGCAGCTGCAGAACCACTTCCTGAATTTGTGTCAAAATAAAAGTTCTGTAGTGTTTCATACACGGCGCAGTCTTATTCTAGGTTTCAGTTTTGTTTCCGTTTGATCACACAACGGTGACTTACATCGAGCACAATGATTGACATGACCAACAGCCAATGACAATTGGAGAAGCATACAGGGTGGCCAATCAGATTGCAGGAAGAGCAGGCGGCTGCTCCCGCCCCTGCAGTGTTGCCAAATGTACGATAATTATCGTATTTGTATGATAGTTTTACCCTCTGTACGATGTACGATCAATAATGGGAAAAAATCCAAAATGTACGATAATTTCATATTTCATATCTGGCAACACTGCGCCCCTGTGAATGGACCGAGTCCTCGGCGCCTGGACTTCTCTGCGCTTCGCGCTCTCCCTGCTGCTCGGATTTATTCCCGAATGTTGCTCCTGGTGTGGAAACGAGGGTGAAAATTTAAGATAAAACAAATGAGTGATGTTTTTTGTTTGTTTTAGGGGGTCAAAGCTGTGATCTTTATTGGGACAGCAGACCAGTTATAATGGTAATAGGGGAGGCCGGGGCTGTTTGTAACAGTGTTCAAAGCTGCAGTCATACAGGTATTTTGATTTCACTTTACACGTTATGAGAATCAGTTCACAGAAGTGAAATATTCTTTGGAGTATTCCACACTCTAAAACAAATTATTTGCTCAGTTTAAAAACAAAACAAAACAAAACCCTAAAATAGCAATTTGCATGTTTTTTAAAGAAATTCTAACTCAGTCACTGAGTACACACAAAACACTTATAGTCAGACAAACCCAGGTTTAGCAACGCATTTAATTAAGTGGTTTTGTAAACTTAATTTGCTTTGTCCTCTACACTGTTAATTAATTTTAACCAATTTAATTTAAAGGTTTTGGTGTTATTAGTTAGTCAAGTTATTTAAGTTTTTCAGGCTTCTTTTTTGCCTCCATTCCACTCAGTAATGTTCATGCAAAATATTACCTTAATTTTCTCTCTCTCTCTCTCTCTCTCTCTCTCTCTCTCTCTCTCTCTCTCTCTCTCTCTCTCTCTCTCTCTCTCTCTCTCACACACACACACACACACACACACACACACACACACACACACACACACACACACACACACACACACACACACACACACACACTTTGGAGACACAAAAGCTTTTTTCCACCTGTGTGCTTTTGCTTCAATTTTGTACTATGATCAAGGTGAAATGACAGTGAAAGTGTGTGTTTAGGTGTGTGTTCATGGTGTTTAGGTGTATAGTATTTGTTCATTAGGGGTTTGGTATGGACGGGTGGGTGTGCGTGTTTGGGGGTGGATTCATCGGGCCAATAGTGGGCTGGTCCAGAGTAAAAATGCCAGGGCCGAAATTTGTTCCCAGTCCGACCCTGGTCTGTACTGTTCGTCATCGGGGGTATACCAGCTGTATCGATTGTCGTGCTCATAGGCGTAACGCTGGTGAGCGTCGCGCCGAAAGAAGTCACATTGGTAGCTGTCACGTTCGTAGCTGCCGTGCCAGTACCCATCACATTGGTATCCATCACTCCGGTGTTCCTCGCGTTGGTAACCGTTGCATTGGTAGCTGCGATGTGAGCTCTGACAGTTGGAGAAGTTGCTGTTTGGGACCAGGTCTTTACGAGATTTCCTTTGTTGTTGTTGCACGCTCCCTGACTGCTGTGACTGTGGTGGAGCTGTGGCTGCTTACGTCCATGTTTGTTACTCTGGCGCTTGTTGTTCTCGTTGTTCCGCGGGGCGTGAAAGGGCTGCACCCTAAGATTTTTGTCCTGGTTGTCACTATTGAGCACTACATGTTGACTATCACGTGGAACCTTTGCAACAAATGACTTCCAGTCACTATTGTCAGATAGCACTCTAATGTCATATCGTTGGATAGCCACACCCATGGTTGCCAGTTCATGTTTCACGTCGTCACATGTCACATTGCCTGCTGCGCCACCAATGTAAATCTTGGTCACCTCTGTGGTTCTATGGATGGCGGCAGTTATGTGGGAGGCAGGGCGGTTGGTTGCCCCAAGTTGAGAGGATAACTCCTCCACAGTGTGTCCCTCACATCCGGTATCCACAGATTCAGCATCTGATACACGGAGACTGGTTCCGCCGGCTGATGCGGCAGGTTGAGAGTTCTCATCGGGATCCATGGAGTTGGTGTCCATGTCAACTTCGTCAGCCCCTGTCGACTCTGGAGCTATTAGGATTTGGTTGGGCATCACTACTATGGAGATTTCAACATCAGGACCTGCTGCTGTAGAGACCATGTTGCGTCTTGTGTCAGTGTTGTGAGCTCTCAGGTTGCGCAGCTCATTCTCCACAACCTCCAGGTGATGAGTGTAGGTACCAACGAGGTTCAGTAGCTCTACATATTTCGTGTACAGGTTATCTGGTGTGGATGCTGTGGTGTCTTGGAGCTTCTCCAGGAAGATTTTGTCCATATCATGGTAGACTTCCCCATTAAATAGACAGAGTCCCAGGTTAATTATGTCAGAAACAAGAGTTTTAATAGCTGTTCGGTGGACAATTCGTCACCCACGGAACTGTTCGTGTACACAACACACCTTCTCGCTGAGTATAGAGTGTAACTGGAACAGCACGTTCATAGAGGCCAACGCTAATTCTGCTCGTATATCATTCACGCTGTATTGATGAATCACTTGCAGAGATTCACTGTATGCACGTGGAAGGTCCTCCTTGTTCAAATGAGAAAGATCTCGTAGAGTCATGATACGGTTGATGTCGTTCATACCTGGTGCAGTGGGGGCCAGTTGATGATCTTCTGACACACTGTCATTCACATTGTATACAAGGTATGATAGTTCTGATGTATTAGTTTCCTTGCACACATGACCGGTTCCACTCGCGACGTCAGCGCCCTCCCTCATGCTGTTTTACGGGGGGGGGGGGGGGGGAGCTCCGACGAAATTACTCCACAAATTACTCCACAATGACGTCTTTCACTGGATGATCTGGGGCAGATACTGTCTGCAAATACTGTTTACGTGCAACGTTGCAACAGTTATGTAGAGTAACTCAAATAAATAATGTTGCGTTTGTTCCGTCTGTAATTCTAAATCACAACCTAGCTTAGCCGCTAACAGGCAATGGAAAAACGCAGACGATAACTCTGCTAGAAAAAACTAACTAACTAATCAACTTAGCTAACTAAGTAACTAAGTGATATTTTGACGGACAACATAAAAATACGGAATAAACATGACTGCACCGTAAAGAAGCTCAGTGAGTAATCCCAGAGTCCCAGAATGACATTTTTCATTCAAAAACATAAATACAAAAAGAGGGAAAAATGTTATGTGTCGACGCGGGTTGAGGAACGGACCTGCGTCAGACAGGACCCAGCGCTAAAAACAACCAGAAAGCGGTTCCAAACAGAAACTATTTATTATTCACCTGTGCTTAAAAGTGTAAAAACATAAAAACAACGTCCCTCTGGTGGAGTGATTTGTGGCTTGCTCTCCAGCGCCCGCAAGGATTAAAGCCGGCGCTCCTGGACTTCCTACCACCGCCAAACACCCCCCAGGTGGACACGACAAACTGATTCTCTGTGAAGCAAAGAGAAGGTGAGGTAAGTCAACAGATACAACTATATCTTCCAATAAACACACGCTATCAGCAACACACTCAGGTCAGTGTCCTTTTTTTACTTTATGCAAATGAGCAGCTTCTCACAACAAGTGGAGGATCACTTATCCTTCACGCCACAGCAGTGAGAAGCAAACTGCACAATTCTCTTCACAATTCCAGTATACTGTGTAACAAAACACCAAGTTACTATCAACAATTACTTAAACACTTAATTACCTTTAGTGTGTGCTGACAGCATGTGTCCTCACCCTTCCCTGCTTCACGGGCTCGATGCGTCAAAACCCAGGCGCGGTCCTCAGCGTCTCACAAACGAACGTCACAAGGTCGAGTTCCCGGCATTTCTGCTCAAGTCACACATGACTTAAATGCAGAACGCCATCCAATTATCTGCTTCAGCTGCAAGTCGTCCAGGTTGCACGTGAGCACCAATCACAGGTGCTTTCCATGATGTTGATGAGGGTGAAGACTCTTCAGCCAGCACCTTCTTCACAGACAAATCAGCCCTCATGCCACCTGGAGAGCAAAGAAAAGAAAAGAACACCAAAACATCCAGCCACGCCCCCCCAACACACTACAGAAAAAAACCCGTTGGCACCAATTTGACAATAGCTACATCAAAAACGTTGTGCAAATAATAATAATAAAAACTGCAAACAGAGGCTATAAATATAACCTACAGCACTTAGTAATAATTTTGATTTTACAGCACGTCCGCTGCCAATTCCACTCAAGAACATCCAACAAACACACATTACAAAGTGTACAACACAGAGGTTTCTGCCTGGATTAGTACATAAACTAACTTCTATTGTTCAAGACATCAAAAATAAAATTAAAGTCAGAATATAGCTAGCATAAGAAGCAAATCATCAATAAAATAAATAAATAAACGTCTGGTGAGCAGGCAGAAGAGTGAAGCGCTGCAATACCCTGAACGGCAAGTAATTTAGAACCATATGTGCAGTTTTTTTTTTTGTTTTTTTTTTTTACTAAATTTACAGACATTTTCCCACATTCAAGTCTAGGAACCTGCCCTGTAGCTACATGTTGATGTATGTGGCAAACCACAGAACTGCCTAGGTCCTGGATGGTAACCACCTCAGCAGACCAGACCATCCCCACAGCTCAAAATTAAGCGTCTATCTGTTACAGCCAGGTGATACGTGGGCGTGTCCTTGGGCTTCTTCAACTGCTGTGCTCCTCAACGCACCTGTGTGCTGCATCATGTACCACATTTCCAAAATATCTTTTGGCCTGGTCCCACTGGCGTTTAGGAAGATTGGCTCATATTCGCTAAACATCTGCAATATCCATGAAACATGCTTGTATGAGTCGGCCGACATCCGCACACGTCTGCAATTATCCGCAGAGGCACGTATTTCCGTTGCCAGGATTTTTGAGCTGCACAAAATTTTGGTTGCGGATGACATCTGCCTTACATACTCCATACATACTCAATCTATGCGCTGTACGAGGTCTGTCCAAAAAGTAACAGACCTTTTTATTTTTTTCAAAAACTATATGGATTTGAATCACGTGTGATTGCATCAGCCAAGCTTGAACCTTTGTGCGCATGCGTGAGTTTTTTCACGCCTATCGGTTGCGTCATTCACCTGTGGGCAGGCTTTGAATGAGCACTGGTCCACCCCCCTCATCGGATTTTCATTGTCAGAGAAATGTCTGAATGATTTGGAGCTTTGCTGCATCAAATTTTTCCAGAAACTGTGAGAGACAGCCAGGTGGACACCATTCGCTAAATTCAGATGGCTTTCAGGGATGATTTTATGGGGATCACACAGATTGAGGAGTGTTACAGCCGGTTTAAAGACCGCCCACAGTGGCTGACAGCGTGCTGTGTTCCGATCGGCGATCGACAGGCTGAAACGACCAGATCATTTCCAAACTGAACGCTGTGTTGATCCGGGATGTCGTCTGACTACCACAGAAATGGCAGAAGACATGGACATCAAGACTTTTTTGGCACATTCCACTGTTACAGGAGTTATTGTCATGGAAAGCAGAGTGGAGGAATGCGCCACAGAGCCGCGAATGGCGCGGGACAAAACCACAGGAATTTGCGTGTCGGGACGGAGCCGCATGGCGCAAATCAACGCCGTGATGAAGCCTCACAGGACATGTTCTGGCATGTCCAGTTAAGCCACAATTTCTCGGATAGTCACACGACTGAAAAGCCACAGAAAGCCGTCTGAAAGCATCTGAAAGCCGTCCTGTGAGACCAACACGGAGGTGGTTTTGTGCCATGCCATTCACGGCACGGTGGCGCATTCCTCCGCTCCTCTTGATATATAGTCTTGATGTCCACATCTTCTGCCATTTCTGTGGTAGTCAGACGACGTCCCGGATCAACACAGCGTTCAGTTTGGAAATTATCTGGTCGTTTCAGCCTGTCGATTGCCGCTCGGAATGCGGCGCGCTCTCAGCCGCTGTGGGCGGTCTTTAAACCGGCTCTAACACTCCTCAGTTTGTGTGATCCCCATAAAATCGTCCCTGAAAGCCATCTGAATTTAGCAAATGGTGTCCACCTGGCTGTCTCTCACAGTTTCTGGAAAAATTTGATGCAGCAAAGCTCCAAATCATTCAGACATTTCCCTGACAATGAAAATCCGACGAGGGGGGTGGACCAGTGCTCACTCAAAGCCTGCCCACAGGCAAATGACTCAACCGACAGGCGTGAAAAACTCACGCATGCGCACGAAGGTTCAAGCTTGGCTGATGCAATCACACGTGATTCAAATCCATATAGTTTTTGAAAAAAATAAAAAGGTCTGTTACTTTTTGGACAGACCTCGTATATCCGCTGTTATCCGCTGATATCCACAACTGATATTGCGGCTTGGCAGCGGACTGGGACAGTGTGTAAAACGGATATATAGCGTGCCTATCACGTCCACATCGTGAACTAAAATAAGTTGTAGCGAATGCATACAGACTGGCTTCAAATAAAGAGTTTGTATTACGTCTGCTTTGCATCTGATTTGCGGACAATCTGCGAATGCATAACAAACACGCCACGTAAACCCAAAGTACTATATGTGGCAGAAATCGACGTACCTGCCAGTCCGTGCCAGTCCAGCTGTGGAGACGTACAAATGTAGTTATGGATCCCCAAAATCTTAGTGTGATAGCTGCTGCCATCCAACAACATACTGTAAATCCCCAGCTGCAGAGAAGTCAGCCGTGGACCTCGGTTCTCTTTCAGAACGTTTATTTAACTCCAACAGAAGGAAGAGTAGCTGTTACAGCCGCAACTCACGTTGAACTCTTTCTTTTTGAAAAAAAAAAAAAAACTCCGTCTCACAACCCTGAGCAGCTTCCCCCTTCCCCAAACTCATGAACAGTTAACCCTTGCATGACAACATGAACATCAACTCTATGATCATTACAATACCAATCAACTTGTCCAAGTCCAGCAATTGCTCCAGCAATTGCATGTGCAATACAATCGCTGTTCCTGCATCACGTGCGCAATGCCTTGACAATATATCTGTAATACTTCCGTGATAATCGCAATGCATCCGATCCATTTCCTCAATACATATGTTATGCATCCGTGATTGTTAGTCAAATATTCGCTATACATTATTAATATATCTGTAATGCATACTGAGGATTTGTCATTCCAGGCCAATTTTGTTGCGGACGACAACGAATGCCCGAAAATATACTCAATTCCTGTGCAATTAATCATTAATTAATTACTTCATGTGCAATTAATCCTCTCCCCAGTGGGACCGGTCCCTTTGCTGATGTTATGTCACAATTCAAGTGATCCCATTTATCTGAGACTCCCCAAGCAATCGCACCTTTGACACAAAGTCATTCCAGTAGAACCTAAGGATCCTCTGAAGAGACCAAGTACTGAAGACACCCAGTTGTCATCTTAGGTTAGCGTCCAAGTCTCACAATCACACAAGAAGCACAAGGACCCTACAGATTTGGACATTCATTCTCCTAAAAAAGATATGGGCATCACCAATGCCTCAATAAACACCTCTGTCCACTGATTTCATTGACACCACAAGCTCTTCTAAGGCATCTCTCGATGCCAAAGGCCGAGGACCCAGAGAGACATGAATGTCACTGCCGAGGTAAGTCTTTACAAGTTCAACACTTTGGCCCCATGTAGAAACGCTTCTGAAGACCAAGTCCGGGAAGTAATTAAAATCTTGGATCTTAGGGCCCTATCCCACTGGCGTTTAGGAGGATTTGCGGATGGAATGTGCACAAAAGTGGCCCACATCCGCCAAACAACCGCAATAACCGTGTAACATTCCTGTATGAGTCGGCCGACATCCGAACACGTCCGTGATCATCCGCAGAGGCACGCATGTCCGCAGCCAGGATTTTTGAGCGGCTCAAAATTCCTGCAGCGGATGAGATCCGCATCACTGCCTGAACACATACTGAAGACATAAGCAGGACATACACAACCAACGCGCCGCATAGCCCCTGTCATCCGCTGATATCCGCAACCGATGGGTTGGCGCAGCTTGGCGGCGGACCAGGACAGCGTGCAAAACAGATATGACGCGTGCCCAGCACGGCCACATCACGTTCGCAAATGGTATGTCGCGCATGCAGACAGAGTGGGCACGGATGGAGCGAGTGCATCACGGCCGCTGTGCCCCTCATGGGGGCGCCTCCGGGGTCGCCTTCGCTTCTGTTCCCTGTTATATCCACTTTTCTTCCTCATGTATTCGCTGATCCACCCCGGGACATTTGTCATTTCCGCCCACCTTTGTTGCGGACGCTCAGCTTTTGTCTCCTCATTTCATGCACAAATCCTCCTAAACGCCAGTGGGACAGGACCCTTAGTCTTGATCCAGGATGATTGCAAATCCAGACACCCCGATTCTTCACTCAGCTTCTAAGCTGCTCCACTCAGGGTATCCACTGATTCCTCAAAGATCACAGTGACACATTACCCACATGGAAACAGAAACAGGAATTTTTTGACAAACTTCTTCTGTAGTGATCAATCAATCAATCAATCAATCAATCAATCAAATTTTATTTGTTAAGCGCCTTACAACAACCTAAGTTGACCAAAACGCTGTACATATAAAAATCGCATTTAAAATATAGTTAAAAAGAGGAACACAGATTCATTTTATTCCCAAGTCTAAAAAGACTAAGTATCAAAAGCACATCTAAACAAATACGTTTTGAGTTTTGTTTTAAAAAGGGGCAGATCCGAGATGGCATGCAAGTCAAGGGGCAGCGAGTTCCAAAGTTTAGGACCTGCTACTGCGAAAGCACAATCACCCCACTGTTTGCTTCAAGACCTGGGCTGCTCCAACAAGTAGAGCTGTGCAGATCGTAGAAATCTGCTGGGCTGATGAAGAGTCAGAATCTCACATAGATATGCAGGTGCAAAGCTGTGGATGGAGCAGAAAACAAACAGGAAAAGTTTGTATTGGATCCTGTATTGCACTGGCAGCCAGTGGAGAGAGCGCAGAACAGGTGTGATATGGTGATGTTCACGAGAATTTGTGAGGAGCCAGGCAGCAGCATTCTGTACCAGTTGTAATCTGTGTAAAGATGTTTGACTGAGTCCAATGTACAAAGCATTGCAGTAGTCCAAGCGTGAGCTGATGAATGCGTGGATTGCTTTATCCAGGTCACAACAACTGAGGAAGGATTTCACTCTTGTGAGAGTGCGGAGCTGAAAGAAGCTTGTCTTAACAACAGAGTCAATTTGTTTATGGAGATTTAGGCCAGTGTCTAAGTGAACTCCCAAGTTTCTGATTACAGTGTTATGGTGAGGAAGTAAGTGACCGTTTGAGACAGCGGCAAGTGGGCTTGTGGTGCCAAATAGACAGAATTCCGTTTTGGATTCATTTAGACTCAGGAAATTCTGTGTGAGCCAGTGCTTGATGTCATCCATACAGGTGTTGATGGTCTGAAATGCATCTGGAGAATCTGGTGAGACTGGTAGATAGATTTGAAGATCATCGGCGTACATATGAAAAGACACATTATGGCTAGAGATGATTGAACCCAGAGGCAGCATGTAAAGAGAGAATGGAGAATACAAAATGGAGCCTTGCGGGACACCAGAAGACAGTCGGGCTGTAGAAGAGGAGTGGCCATTGATGAAAACAGAGAAGTGCCTGTCCGTTAAATAGGACTTGAACCACTGCAGCACGGGACCCTGAAAGCCCACCTGCTGGGCTAGACGGTTCAGGAGGATGGAGTGGTCCACTGTATCAAATGCTGCAGTGAGATCAGGCATTACCAACAGTACAGGTCTCTTTGAGTCCAGGGACAACAGGATGTCATTTTGGACTCTCAACAGTGCGGACTCAGTACTGTGGCGTGTATGAAAACCTGACTGAAATTTATCAAAAATCTGATTCTGGTCCAGAAAAGACAGCAACTGATTAAAAACAAGCTTCTCTAGAATTTTAGAGAGAAAAGCCAAGTGGGACACTGGTCTGAAGTTTGACAGTACTCCTGGATCAAGGTTTGGTTTTTTAAGCAGCGGTCTGACCACAGCCTGTTTGAAAACAGCCGGAACAGTCCCAGATCTTAGGCAGTTGTTGAAAAATAAAAGAAGCCTTGGTCCTACTGTGTCAAAAATTTGTTTCAGCATCTTTGGTGGAATTATGTCCAGGGGACAGTTGGTAGGTCTCAACTTCTGAACAACCTCAGAGAGCTGAGAGAGAGACACTGGCACAAACTCTTTGAGGACAACAGAGGGAGGTGAGCTTGACAAAGTAGGGATATGGTGGTTTGGTTTTATACTTTGTCTGACAGATGCCACTTTGTCCACGAAGAATTGAAGAAAGTCTTCACAAGTTGACGTGGTTGCATTATTGAAATTTTTATCTGTAGGATTTACGACTGATTGAATTGTATTGAATAATGCACGGGGACGGTTGCAGCTGGTAGAGATTATGTTGGAAAGATATTTGCACTTTGCCTCCTTTACTGCATGTTGGTAATCAGAGGAGTCCCTAAGCATCTCCAGTGATACATGCAGTCTGTCTTTTTTCCACCTGCGTTGATGTGATGTTAACAATAACAACAACAAAAATAACAACAACAACAAAAAGCCTGACATCAGCTCCCAGATCTGTGTTCAGCTGGGAATATTCAGATCAAAGCTGATCAAAAATCACCTCTTAAAATAATTATTTCATCTTTTTAAATTCATTTTAGAACAGCCAAAACAATTCAAAATTCTCTCACATTAGTGGACGGACCAAATGCTGCCAGATTTGAGAACTGTTTATGGTGTGTGTAAGCTGTCTGTACATAAAGAAATGGCCAGTAAAAATAACTAGGTGGCACTATAAACAATAAAACCACTTTGAAAAAAACAACTTAACAACTTAAATTCTGAGTCATCAGATTCACATTGAAAATCTTTATACTGTTGCAATCGGTGGATTGAGGTCTTTCCAGTGGTATAGGCCACGCCTCTCTGTGCCAAGACAGGTTTCCAAAAAAAATCGTTCGGTGCGAACTCGTCTCTAGATTTTTGATGCAGAAAGGCCAGATTGGTGTCAAAATGTTCTCTGGAGTGTGGACTGGAAAAATGGATTGGAAATCTTGATTTTTTTGTACGTTTTTGCAAATTTCTTGACTTTTAAGTTGACCATATGTGATGCTATTTAATTAATGATGGGTTTTCTCATTAACAGAATTATCAAATGGCATGAAATTTGCCAGCTTGGTAGAACATAGAGCAACCTAGCCATATACAGAAAATGCCTGGCAAAAACCACTAGGTGGTGCTATAAATAATAAATATGTTTCAGCCACACATAGGAAACCTCCACACCGTTGTGATCAGTGGAGGGAGCTTTTTCGACGGGTTATAAGCCACGTCCATTTGTGCCATGATACTTTTTGTGCAAAATTCCAAAATATGCAAAATGGCCCTACATGAACCTGACTCTGGATTTTTCACACAGAAAGGCCAGAATGGTGTCAAAATGATCTCTGCTTCATGATTCTGAAAAATTGGGCCCGAAACTTTACAATATTTCGCTCCGTATGCAGGTTTTTTACTTTGCGCTGGACCTTGTACACAGCTATTTAATTTATGATGGGTTTTCTCATTAACGGGATCCCCAAATAGCATGAAATTTGGCAAGTGTATGGATGGCCTCTGTCAGATCCACAATGCTAAATTTGGTGGAACTGTATCACTAGATGGCAGTGCAATGCATATGTTTATGAATTTCAGAGCTCGAACATGCTCCAAAATTCATATTGATCTCGCCTGAGAGTCTTACAAGGCTTCTCGGTGGTCCCTGCTTGGGGTAGGTCTGGATCTGTGGTGGCATGGGGGGTGGTTGGACCCTTAGTATGTGTTTGCAAATCTAGTTTAAACATAAAATTCAGTAAGGTATGTCTTCTATAATATATTCTATAATATATAATATAATGAATATATTACATGTTCTTTACTCCATTTTCAGACATCAGTTAAAAACTACATATCACAAGTTGTTTCGCTTGATAGTATTGATCATTCTACCAATTTTCATTGAGATCAGTTGAAAATTCTGCTGGAAATTGATCAAAACTTCTTTAAAATGAATGGTTTTGTACAATCCTGAACCTGATCAATGCCAAAATTCAATGAGTTCTTTTTCTTGATAAGACCAAACATTTCACCACCTTTCATGGAGATGAGCTGCACATACTTCAGGAAATTGCTTGAAATATCGCAAAATGTCCTCTCTGACTACAAGAAAAAGAAGACGTTTAAAGAAGAACTCAGTATCCACATTTAGTTCTCAATCAACACCAAAATGTAATATGTTCTTGGTCTTGATAAAATAATAATAAAAACATCAAATTCAATGGGAATCAGTTTAAACAAATTCAAGATATTTGATAAAATGTTGCAAAATGCCCTTTTTACATGATAATCATAATATGAATAAGAAGGAGAAGAAAAATGCTGAATACACATTGATAATAACAGAAAAAAATGTGATCCATCTCAAAATGAGAAGGATTATTTTGCAAGTTTTGCAGTGACTTTCTAAAAATGTTTCCTGATAACAAAAGGACAAACCAACACAGAAACGTACTGTCCTCGGCTAGTGTAATTATGGTGTGTTTGGAGAACAGAAAGTAAAGAAGATCAGCTGGCTTTGTCACCTGGGCCAAGTTTCGATGACAAAACTGTTGGTTTCGATGCGTGAACAAGTGATGCGCAAAGAAATAAAACATGGTGGTGGCTGCAGTCAGTGAGAAATATTGTAAAGTATTGCACACTTTTTTCCATATGCATTCAAGATCACTGTTGATTTTGGAACAGTCACGAGTGTATTTGGAGCAAATATGTCACCTGTGCATCTGTCCTCATTAATGCTAACACAGTCTTTCGAACAAAAACTGTGATGTTTGTGTGTTTGCAGAACAAGCACTCCTACAGAAACATGGAGGAAATCAATGACGCCAGCTTGTAGGAAAAGTACTTTCTTCAGCATCCATTTATTTTTCTCATGCACAACACCTGAGCACCAGTTATGTTTGTGCTTGCCACTTCTGATCCTGTTTCACTGCAACATGGGGTTGAGAAAATTT
The DNA here is from genome assembly GCF_902500255.1 of Thalassophryne amazonica. Classification (NCBI taxonomy): domain Eukaryota; kingdom Metazoa; phylum Chordata; class Actinopteri; order Batrachoidiformes; family Batrachoididae; genus Thalassophryne; species Thalassophryne amazonica. The sequence continues at coordinate 106,387,614 of NC_047110.1, read as the reverse complement.
GTTGACAGGACAGTGTGTTCAAATTCCTGTGGCAAAACCTCCTGAAAGACAGACACGACTCCAGAGTCCTGCCCTCCTTTTTCTGTCTGCTGTGAACCATGTAAGACTTAGGACACTGAGTGACTGACAGCAGAGTGAGACAGAGCAAGAGAAAAGAGCAGCAACACTCAGCATAAGGTACAAACTGTTCTACTCTGAGACTGTCTGAAAACTGATTGGACTTTTAATGGGATGTAGAATTATATCTCGTTTTAATACTTTTGTACATGTGGACATGCTGCAAAACCTTTTGATTGTATTTCAACATTTGGTTAATTAAGTTTTTTTCTACAGACTACTTTGACTAAAATGTCCGGACGAGGACGAGGAGCAATGGACTTTGTAGCCATGTTTTCATCGCCAGGATTGGTGACCATGTCCGCCTCAGCCTTACTTCTTGTCAGCATTGTTCTTGTTGTCCTTTGGACTCAGTATCACAGGTGAGTCAAATCTACAGTACATCTGAAGAGTCAATCTGTTTTAATTTACAGCCACTCATGTGGTACAAAAATACCTGGATGGAGTGCTTCTTTTGAAAATATTGATTATTTCACCAATTTAATTCAAATCATGGAGATCATCTGAAAATTCTTTTTGAAATTGATGAAAATATTGTGATACTGGTCTGTCTTTAAATGTATGTAAAAGAAAGACAAAACAAGATTCCACATCTGGATCCATATGAACATGTGTATAATGGGTTCCACCTGTTTTCAAGGCTATCAATCCGAAAACTGTTTGAGAAATTGACTGAAATGTCGTAAAAAATAAAGCACTTAGCGAAATCAAGATGCTGACCAACACCAAAACTTATGATAATTTCACCAGTTTTCATGTTGATCAGCTGGAAAAAAATGAATGATCCAAAGTGCACTCTCTGGTGACGTAAAAAAAGGTTGAATAAAATAATCCAGAATCTAAACCCAGGTTTCAATCAACACCAAAACATAACAGATTCTTTGTGTCTATGAAGTCGATAATTCAGTCTATTTCCATGAGGATCAGCTGAAAAATCTTCAAAAAATTCAATGAAATGTGTAGCGCATGGCCTCGATTCACCCTAATTAAATAAATACATTAATGCTGTCTCAACAAAAACCTGAGTTTTGAACTGCAGACAGAGACGGTGTCTTCACTCCCAGCTGAGAAATTCCTAAGTCATCGGGTGATCCTCAGATAAGCTTGGAGACGTCCCCCCATGGGCTAACACAGGGCTTCACAGCAGAAACAGAATGGTAAATTTAAGTTCTTCAAAAGGAGCCCTTGCCTGGTTTATCGGTTAAATTCCAGTCATTATGAATTACATGACATTATAATGGCTTCACGTCAGAATCTGAGCTTCTCCAGGCCAGGAGAACCCAAATTTTTTGACCTCATGCCAAGGCCAGACCCTCTCAAGACTGCAAGACTATATCCCTTCCACAACACATGGCCATAAAAATTTGTCTTGATAACAGCTATTATTTTTAGGTGAAGAAAGACATTCTTTTAAAATAAAAGAATTGCATCAGTATTATTTTATTCATATATATATATATATATAAAGACTTCTAATGTTGGTACTGATTAATCAAATGAAATGCTTTGCATATAATCATTCTATTTTTTGTGCTCCTTATAACTGATATATGTTTAAGTGTGATCTTTCTGCATTATCAATATGTTGATGGTGAAGTATTCTGTGTATCCAAAGGATGTGTTTGTGACGATTAATAATGTGTATCCATTCGAGTGTCTTAGAACAATATTATACCAAAATAGTTAATGTGCTTAAATAGTTGAATCATTTGGGTCTGCCCTGTGAAGACATGAAGTTTTCTGTGATGTTACACACCATAAATGGGTGGAGTTTGGTGACATCAGTCCCCCTTAAAAAGTTAGAACAGAGTGCTGCTCTCTCTTTCTCTCGCCCCTTCTTCGCTCTTCTCTTTTGGCTCTTTCAGCTTCCTCTTCTCTCTTCCTTTCTTAAACGTTTAATTTTTATTTTTGGGTCAACAAGGCCCCATGCTAAGCTAAACTAAGCTAGCTAAAACTACCACATGGCCTCATTCATTCATCCTTTATTCTTTGAAAAACTTAGTTTTAACCTGATGCTTTAAGGTGCGTCAAGTCTTTTGAATTTTTAAGAGATCTTCCGAACTGAACTTTTCAAAATAATAGCGAAATTACAGGAAAGAGACTTTTCCTTTTTGAAAATTTCCAATGTTTTTAAAGTTTTAACTTTTTCCTAAATTCACAAAGACTTTTAATCTGGCTCCAACAAACTTATAAGCTACCAGAAACCATTTTCAACAAACACCTTACACCTGTTGTGAAAGTGTAAGTACACGGACCCACAACAGGGGGCGCAAATGAACGGACAATGGAATAGGTCAAATAACACACTTTACTGTTGTGAATATGCACAACAAGTACAACAGATTACAATAATAGACAAAGTCGAATTCACACAGGTGTCGTGTGGGCAGGCTTGAAGATAGGAGACGCCTCTCCAAAGTAGAACCGGAACCACACGGTTTCCTCCGCCACCAGACCCCGGGAATACTGGAGCCGCCAAGTCCCGAACTCCCAGGTGGCCACTGCCTCCACGTGTCGGACCTGGTACTGCTGGCGAGGAACAAAGGACAATTAAAGGAGGGCGCGCTCGCACCCAGGAATCCGAACAGCAGGTACGTTACCTCCACCTCTCGTTGGAAAATACTCAGAGCAAAACACAAAAGTCACAAAGATCACTGTTAAACAGTCAGCTGAGCACGTTACCTTCTCAGTAGAAACGATATCTCGGCAATGAGGTGGAGCTGCCGTCCTGCTGATATACCCCTCTGATGATTGCTGTCAGCTGTCTCAGGTGATGGGTGACAGCTGTCACCCTGGCTGCTCCTGTGTGGCGGCAGCGCCCTCTGGTGCTTGGAGCCCGCACTCCAGGCAGGGCGCCCTCTGGTGGTGGTGGGCCAGCAGTACCTCCTCTTCAGCGGCCCACACAACAGGACCCCCCCCTCAACGGGCGCCTCCTGGCGCTCGACCGGGCTTGTCCGGGTGGCGGCGGTAGAAGTCGGCCAGGAGGGCCGGGTCCAGGATGAAGCTCTTCTTCACCCAGGAGCGTTCTTCGGGACCGTACCCCTCCCAGTCCACCAGATATTGAAAGCCCCGGCCCATCCGTCGGACATCCAAAAGCCGGCGCACCGTCCAAGCCGGCTCGCCGTCGATGATCTGGGCAGGAGGTGGTGCTGGACCGGGTGTACATAGGGGTGAGGTGTGATGGGGCTTGATCTTCGACACGTGGAACACTGGATGGATCCGCAGTGAGGCCGGAAGCTGAAGCCTCACTGCGGCGGGATTGATGACCTTAAGGATCTTGAAAGGACCTATGTATCTGTCTTGCAATTTCGGGGAGGCCACTTGTAGTGGGATGTCCTTGGTGGACAACCACACTTCCTGCCCGGGACGATACGTAGGGGCCGGGGTTCGCCGACGGTCTGCATGGGCCTTTGTCCTCATCCGGGCCTTCAGCAAAGCAGAGCGGGCGGCACGCCACACCCGACGGCACTTCCGTAGGTGGGCCTGGACCGAGGGCACACCGACCTCGCCCTCAACCACCGGAAACAACGGGGGCTGATACCCCAAACACACCTCAAAGGGGGAAAGGCCGGTGGCTGACGACACTTGGCTGTTGTGGGCGTACTCGATCCAGGCCAGATGGGTACTCCAGGCCGCCGGGTGCGCGGCTGTCACGCAGCGCAGGGTCTGCTCCATCTCTTGATTGGCCCGCTCTGCTTGCCCGTTGGTTTTGGGGTGGTATCCGGACGAGAGACTGACCGTGGCCCCCAGTTCCCGGCAGAAGCTCCTCCAGACATGCGAGGAGAACTGGGGACCGTGATCGGAGACGATGTCTGATGGAATCCCATGCAGCCGGACGACGTGGTGGACCAGGAGGTCTGCCGTCTCCTGGGCTGTTGGGAGCTTCGGGAGGGCCACGAAGTGGGCCGCCTTGGAGAATCGGTCCACTATCGTGAGGATGACGGTGTTTCCCTGGGACGCCGGGAGGCCCGTGACAAAATCCAGGCCGATGTGGGACCAGGGGCGATGAGGCACGGGCAGCGGCTGTAGCAGTCCCGGAGCCTTGCGATGGTCGGCCTTGCCCCTGGCGCAGGTGGTACAGGCCTGGATATAATCCCAGACGTCGACCTCCAGGGACGCCCACCAGAAGCGCTGCCGGACAACTGCCACGGTCCTTCGCACCCCTGGATGACAGGAGAGCTTAGAGCCGTGACAGAAGTCCAGGACTGCAGCCCTAGCTTCTGGTGGGACGTAAAGTCTGTTCTTCGGTCCAGTCCCGGGGTCCAGGCTTCGTGCCAGGGCCTCCCGGACGGTTCTCTCTACGTCCCAGGTGAGGGTGGCCACGATAGTGGACTCCGGGATGATGGGTTCCGGTGGATCCGACAACTCCGTTCTGACTTCGTCTTCGTGTACCTGGGACAAGGCATCCGATCTCTGGTTCTTGGTCCCGGGCCGGTAGGTGATGCGGAAGTCAAAACAGCCGAAGAACAGTGACCAGCGGGCTTGCCTGGGATTCAGCCGCTTGGCGGTCCTGATATACTCCAGGTTCCGGTGGTCAGTGAAAACCGTGAATGGCACAGACGTTCCCTCCAACAGATGTCTCCACTCTTCAAGAGCCTCTTTCACCGCGAGGAGCTCTCGATTGCCGACGTCATAGTTCCGTTCGGCCGGGGTCAACCTGCGGGAAAAATAGGCACATGGATGAAGGACCTTATCGGTCTTCCCGCTCTGGGACAGCACAGCTCCTATCCCTGAGTCTGAGGCGTCCACTTCAACCACTAACTGGCGACTAGGACCGGGCTGCACCAGAATGGGTGCAGACGAGAAGCGCCGTTTCAACTCCTTGAACGCGGCATCGCAACGATCCGACCAGGTGAAGGGGACTTTTGGTGAGGTCAGGGCTGTCAGGGGGCTAACTACCTGACTGTAGCCCTTAATGAACCTCCTGTAGAAATTAGCAAAGCCGAGGAACTGTTGCAGCTTCCTACGGCTTGTGGGTTGGGGCCAGTCTCTCACCGCCGCAACCTTGGCCGGATCAGGAGCGACGGAGTTGGGGGAGATGATGAACCCCAGGAAGGACAAAGAGGTGCGGTGAAACTCACACTTCTCGCCCTTAACAAACAGCCGGTTCTCCAATAACCGCTGCAGGACCTGACGTACATGTCGAACATGGGTCTCAGGATCCGGAGAAAAGATGAGTATGTCGTCAAGATATACGAAGACGAATCGGTGCAGGAAGTCCCGCAAGACATCATTAACCAATGCTTGGAACATCGCGGGAGCGTTTGTAAGACCGAACGGCATGACTAGGTACTCAAAATGACCTAACGGGGTGTTAAATGCCGTCTTCCACTCGTCTCCCTTCCGGATCCGAACCAGGTGATACGCATTCCTAAGATCAAGCTTGGTGAATATCTTAGCTCCATGCAGGGGCATGAACACCGAATCCAACAAGGGTAAGGGGTATCGGTTACGAACCGTGATTTTGTTCAGCCCCCTGTAATCGATGCATGGACGTAATCCGCCATCCTTTTTCCCCACAAAAAAAGAAACCCGCACCCATCGGGGAGGTGGAATTCCGGATCAACCCGGCAGCCAAAGAGTCCCGGATGTAGGTCTCCATTGATTCGCGTTCAGGTCGTGAGAGGTTGTACAGCCTACTGGACGGGAACTCAACACCTGGAACCAAATCAATGGCACAATCATACGGGCGGTGCGGGGGAAGGGTGAGCGCCAGATCCTTGCTAAACACCTCCGCAAGGTCATGGTACTGCACCGGAACCGTCCCTAGATTGGGCGGGGCTCTGACCTCCTCCCTGGCCTGGGAACCGAGAGGAACCGAGGAACCTAAACATACCCGATGGCAGGTCTCGCTCCACTGAACCACTACCCCGGACGGCCAATCGATCTGGGGATTGTGTTTCAACATCCAAGGGAACCCTAAAATCACACGGGAGGTGGCCGGAGTCACAAAAAACTCGATCTCCTCCCGGTGATTCCCCGACACCACCAGAGTTACTGGTGGTGTCTTGTGAGTGATTGGAGGGAGTAGGGAGCCATCTAGCGCCCGTACCTGCACAGGTGAGGTAAGCGCCACCAGAGGGAACCCTATCTCCCTGGCCCATTTGCTGTCTAGCAAATTCCCTTCTGAGCCCGTGTCCACCAGTGCTGGGGCCTTCAGGGTTAAATCCTCATACAGGATGGTAACTGGGAGTCGTGTGGCGATGTGGGTGTGTCCCACGTGAAAGTCTCGGCCCACCCCTAGCCCAGTTTCTAGGGGCGGGCGTTGGTGTTTAACCGCTCGGGGCAGTCTCTTAATTGATGCTCAATCGAGCCACAAACAAAACACGCCCCGTGGGCCAGCCTCCTTTGTGTAACCGGTGCCCTAAATGTTGCCCTACTCGTGTCCATAGCTTCGTCAGCAGGGGGGGCTGTAACCGCACGGAGCGCAGGGGCCGTGGAGCGTGGGGAGGGCGGAACGCGGTCGGAACCGGAAGGGAGAGGGACGACGCGTGCCCGGCCACGCCCTTCGTCTCGTTCCCGACGGCGCTCTTCTAACCGATTGTCTAATCGTATGACAAGATCGATGAGCCCATCTAAATCCCGCGGTTCGTCCTTAGCCACCAGGTGCTCCTTGAGGACCAACGACAGCCCGTTTACAAAGGCGGCGCGGAGGGCAGTGCTATTCCAGCCGGACCTCGCAGCCGCGATGCGGAAGTCGACTGCATAGGCAGCTGCGCTCCGGCGCCCCTGTCTCATTGACAGTAGCACGGCTGAAGCGGTCTCTCCTCTATTAGGGTGATCGAACACTGTTCTGAACTCCCTCACAAACCCATCATATGTCTGAAGGAGCCGTGAATTTTGCTCCCAGAGCGCTGTAGCCCAAGCGCGTGCCTCACCACGAAGCAGATTTATCACATAAGCTACTTTGCTAGCATCAGTCGCGTACATGACGGGACGCTGTGCGAAGACGAGCGAACACTGCATAAGGAAATCCACGCACGTCTCCACACAGCCTCCGTATGGCTCTGGGGGGCTTATGTATGCTTCAGGGGAAGGTGGGAGGGGTCGTTGAACGACCAGTGGAACGTCACTGTTACGCACAGGGTCGACGGGAGGGAGAGCCGCAGCGGCGCCCGGAGGGCGCGCTTCCACCTGCGCGGCGAGAGCCTCCACCCTGCGGTTCAGGAGGACGTTCTGCTCGGTCATCAAATCCAACCGAGTCGTGAAAGCGATGACGATCCGCTGCAACTCACCGATCACCCCTCCCGCGGACGCCTGTGCGCCCTGTTCTTCCATTGGCCGTTCAACAGCCGGTTGACGCCCCTCGGGATCCATGACGCTGGCCGAGATATCCTGTTGTGAAATTGTAAGTACACGGACCCACAACAGGGGCCGCAAATGATCGGACAATGGAATAGGTCAAATAACACACTTTACTGTTGTGAATATGCACAACAAGTACAACAGATTACAATAATAGACAAAGTCGAATTCACACAGGTGTCGTGTGGGCAGGCTCGAAGATAGGAGATGCCTCTCCAAAGTAGAACCGGAACCACACGGTTTCCTCCGCCACCAGACCCCGGGAATACTGGAGCCGCCAAGTCCCGAACTCCCAGGTGGCCACTGCCTCCGCGTGTCGGACCTGGTGCTGCTGGCGAGGAACAAAGGACAATTAAAGGAGGGCGCGCTCGCACCCAGGAATCCGAACGGCAGGTACGTTACCTCCACCTCTCGTTGGAAAATACTCAGAGCAAAACACAAAAGTCACAAAGATCACTGTTAAACAGTCAGCTGAGCACGTTACCTTCTCAGTAGAAACGATATCTCGGCAATGAGGTGGAGCTGCCATCCTGCTGATATACCCCTCTGATGATTGCTGTCAGCTGTCTCAGGTGATGGGTGACAGCTGTCACCCTGGCTGCTCCTGTGTGGCGGCAGCGGCCTCTGGTGCCTGGAGCCCGCACTCCAGGCAGGGCGCCCTCTGGTGGTGGTGGGCCAGCAGTACCTCCTCTTCAGCGGCCCACACAACAACACCTCTGGGTTCCTGCAAGCTGACGACAGTGGTGATTTCAAACCATCAACCAAGCTGTCGGTAAAGCCAGCCACAAGCCTTTGGGATCGCCTGGGGAGACCGAGGGTTAACTCCTTGACCCAAGTGAGCACGACGGACGGACGGACGGATGGATGGACGGATGGATCCCTCCGAAGCACCTCTTCAATGTGTCAGCTAAGTGGCCCAATTAAAGGTTCCAGGAAAAGGGTTTGCTGTCAATGGATACAAAGTGGCTTCCTTTGAAGCATATTCATATGTTTGTTTAAGATTTTTCTTAATAATTGGCTTCAAATTTCATCTCTAAATTCTAATCAGATTTATTTACTTAAAGTCTTTAAGCGCTATCTCTCCCTCTCTTCCAATGTCTCATGAGTGAGTAAGAAAATAGTTTCCATGAATGAACTTGTTTATTCACTGTCCACAAAAATGCCAGTAAACTGTTCACTTCTTGTATACTTGTAAATAAACTGTAAATATTTCTGCTGTGGTTCATTTGGGTTCAGAAGGAAACCTTTGGTTAATCGTATTGTAGAATTCAGACTTTCAGATCAGAGACTGATTAATTAAATCGAGACTAATAAATTAATGAATGTTTAAATTAAAGTACCTATGCTTCAAATAGGTGGTGCCCCGAGTAATAATTAAATAATAAGTATTAAACCCTAAATTGTTAATTATTTTGGTGACACATCAGATGGGGCCTGGTCCAATCTAATTCAATTTTGGAGTTTAACTGCTTATTCACTATATTCTTATGGTGCTCCAGTGTGAGCCAATCTAGAATTGACCAATTTGGTTACATCTTTATGGTTCCCGTGTGAGGTACCACTCATTACAAATAATCAAATTAATGCAAACTCATTACATTATATTGGTCCCCCATTGTGAGACCTGAAAATTTGCTACAAATGTCACAAAATACATTGTTTAGCAAAATAAAAGACTTCTGGATTCTTATGTTCTTAAAGAAGAAGTAACAGGCCTTTTTTATAAGGAAGAAGGAAGTGAAGGAGAAAGAAATTGTGGATCTGGAAGCCAGAATCTAAGTTGTTACATGGCTTTGTGATCATTTATCACGTGGAACAACGAGCAGGTTATCATTGTGCTCTTGGGGAGTAAAACAATAAAATGTTCAATAATTCATTTTTAGTCTCTCTGTGAATTTTTTTGCTCATCTCGTGTGGTGTTTTTGTAGATGCTTTCAACCCTTTTAGGTTCGTAGGGTTCAGCTGCAAAACTCAGTATCTCCAAAATCACAATTTTTTTCCTCAGTGTGCAAAATATTAAAGAATTTGAACAAAAATCATAGCATGTGACCTGAAGGTCACAGGTTCAGCACTGACCAGGCAGGAAATGTGGGTGGGGAAGTTAAAAACAAAACCTGTCTGACTTGTGTGACCATCACCAAGGTGCCCTTGATCAAAGTCCTTTATCTCCACCTGTCTTGAGTGGCAGCACCCTGACGTCTGTGTGAATGTGACGTATTATTGTAAAGATAGTTGAGTGTCTGCCTCAGGTTAAAAAATGCTGCAGAACCTGTTTTTATTGTCAGCAGTTGTCTCATTTCCCTGAGGAGCTTTTGTCTTTGTGGATTTTAAGCTGTTCTTTCACTGATCCTGTTTTGCTTGTTTTCACCCACATAGTTGCTAATTATCAATTAAACACTCTGACTGCTGTTAATATTGATGGTGCAGATCACAGATTAGCTGTGGACTGAAATTTGAATAATATATATAATATAGAATAATAATAATAATAATAATAATAATAATAATAATAATAATAATAACATCAATATTTATTTTTGGCCTCTGGTTGTCCTTCCATAATTATTTTTTTAGGCCTGTAAAGGAATGCATTTGGGTGACATTGACCCTTGACCCTGGTCAACATTGATCCTGCGCTCAATGAAAAACTCTTGTTGGGAGACATCAAATTAAAACAACAACAACAAAAAACAAACAAACAAAAAAATACAATATATGAATTGAAGAATAAGGTGGGAAAAAAGAAATAGAAGCTGCTCTCCCAAAGAGATGATCACTGTTTATGCTCTCTCCGGTATTTGTACATGCGCAGTGTGAGAGGTTGGGGTAAATCGGCTCGTAGATGCTTGTAGCGCTGCTTCAACAGCGCGATACCCTCACGAGCGCCGGCCAGAATATCAAACAGGTTTGATTTTCATCCGACCATACGACTGATGATCGGGAAGTGGTCGTGAGAGGTTAAATGCAGCTCATGACTCCATGTATACTACATGATGCAGGACACACGATTAAGCTGAAACTCAGCGCAATCCAAAAAAGTCTCACACGAGTGAAAAATCGTCGGCTCAAAAAAGGCCAAAACTCGCCCAGTGTAAACCCAGCTTAAGACAAGGACATTGAGTGACTGACAGTAGAGTGAGACAGAGCAACAGATCAATGCAGCAACACACAGTGTAAGGTACAAACCGTTCTTCTCTGAGAACCAGTTCAATGAAAAACTGATTGGACTTCAAGAATTTGGTCTGTTTTTTAAATGAGTTTTACTTTACAGAAAATAAAGGTGTACAAACCTCCAATGGGGCTGGCTGGCTTTGTAACCGCATTTTCATCTCCAGGATTGATCACTATTTCCCTCTTGGCTTTTACTCCTCCTCAGCATTGTTGCTGTCATCCTTTTGACTCAGTATTGCAGGTGAGACAAATCTACAATGATTGTAACCAAACACTGACTGTCTTTTTGACCGTATGTTGACTCACATGGAACAAAAATATCAAAATGTAGCATTGGTAGAGGGCACAAGTCAAGTCTGGGAGCATGCACTGATGCTGGGCTTTACCACATCCACAACACCACAGAACCACTTTGGGTTGTGGATGGCAACGCCCCAGGTAGACAAAAGGGCCATTCCCCCCACATCTCTAAAACAACCATCTATCTGCTGCAGACAGGTGACACATGAATATTCCCTTGGTCTTCTCCAGCAAATGTGGTCCTCAACACTCAGGCACGTGTGCTGATTTATATTGTGTTTGTCTTTGTTTTTCATGGGGTACTGACAGTTTGAAACACAGTCAATGTGTTTTTGAGAAATTGTCAGCAAAAAAGGTCGAAGGACCCTCTTGTTTTGTGCTGGTGTTTTTTTTCTAGGCGGAGCTGAAATGTGTATTTGTATGTGTATTTTATATGGTTGGTAGATGTTCAAAAAAACCCTCACGATATAAAAAAAAAAAAATTGCCTGTGAAAAATGCTAGATGGTGCTATAATAAAAAGTGCTAACACTAATAACATTCAACTATTTAAACACTAACTATTTTGGTATAATATTGTTCTAAGACACTCGAATGCAAACACATTATTAATCGTCACAAACACATCCTTTGGATAAGCAGAATACTCCATCAACATATTGATAAATCCATAAGGTCAACCACAGGAAAACTTTATACTGTTGTACTCGGTGGAGTGAGCCCGTTCAGGCGGTGAAGGTCATGTTCACACATGGATAACGTTTGTCGCAATATTGCAATATATGCGAAATTGGCCTGAATAAACTTGTCCCTGGATTTTCGACGTGGAAAATCCAGAGACAAGAGGTGTCAAAATGTTCTCTTGTTTGGGAACGTCAGTAATTGGACTGAAAACCTTAAAATTGTTTCTCTGTTTGCAACTTTCATGGCTTTGAGTTTGACCATGTATAATGTTCTTTACTTCATGATGCATTTTCTCATGAATGGAATCACCAAACGGCATGAAACTGGGCACGCGTATGCACAGTCAAAGATCACATTGCCACATTTTCCACATGGATGACCTACATTTTGCCAGAAACAGGATTTTTTTTTTTTTTTTGACAAACTGCTTCTGCAGTGATAAGTTAAAAAGAACAACAACAACAAAAAAAGCCAGACATCAGCTCTCAGATCTGTGTTCAGCTGGGAAGAGTGACACACGTTTAAGCAACATGATTGATCGGTAAACACTGTCTATCACGATAATGGCCGTCACTCAGTCATCCCCGACTGGTTGGTGTGCTGTAAGAGTAGAATGGGAGGCAGAGCCTTCAGCTTTCAGGCTCCTCTCCTGTGGAACCAGCTCCCAATTCAGATCAGGGAGACAGATACCCTCTCTACTTTTAAGATTAGGCTTAAAACTTTCCTTTTCGCTAAGGCTTATAGTTAGAGCTGGATCGGGTGACCCTGGACCATCCCTTGGTTATGTTGCTTTAGACGTAGACTGTGGGGGGTTCCCATGATGCACTGTTTCTTTCTTTTTTTGCTCCGTATGCATCACTCTGCATTTAATCATTAGTGATTGATCTCTGCTCCCCTCCACAGCATGTCTTTTTCCTGGTTCTTTCCCTCAGCCCCAACCAGTCTCAGCAGAAGACTGCCCCTCCCTGAGCCTGGTTCTGCTGGAGGTTTCTTCCTGTTAAAAGGGAGTTTTTCCTTCCCACTGTGGCCAAGTGCTTGCTCACAGGGGGTCGTTTTGACCGTTGGGGTTTTTCATGGTTATTGTATGGCCTTGCCTTGCAATATGGAGCGCCTTGGGGCAACTGTTTGTTGTGATTTGGCGCTATATAAGAAAAAAGTTGATTGATTGATTGATAATGATGTCTAAAAATGAGGTTGGGTTTTGTTGCAGGAAAAGGATTTTTTTTTTTATCACAGAACATTTCCTTCAGTGTTTGTGGTCAAAAAACAAAAGCTGTCTCTTGTTTTGCCAACTTGTACATTGTTCTTTCATCTTGTTAATTTGTTTTCAGTTATTCAAAAGCTACAAGAACTTAAAATAATCCAGCGTATCACCACATGTGGTTTTTGTAGATGATGTTGTTGGCCAACAGGTTTCATATCGTGAAGACAGAAGAAAATTATGGTCCATCAGAGCTTCCGACCATGTGGTGCTGTAAACCAAGCAGGAAGTTTTAATGGTCTCAAATGTGAAGCTCCACCTGAAAGAAGAAAGAGCTGTAGTTCCTTGACTGGCCACTTGAGGCTGGCTCCAAAAGTAAGCAAGTTCCTATTCAAGTTCCTGTTAGAATGTCAAACTTTAGAGCAGAAATAAACATGTTTACAGCCTGGTCCAAAAAACAGTTTTGGTCTCTGTAGTTTTCAAATCAATTCAATTCAGTTCAATTTATTTACGTACATAGCGCCAAATCATAACAGAGCTGCTTCAAGAGGCTGCACATGGGGCACATTTTCCCCTCCATGACAACTATATTGGGGGCGGGCTTTTTTCTAACTTCGTAATTTAAGAAAATTTAAGCCATGAAGTTGTGCATAATTAGGGGTGTGGTCGCTCTGAGTGACAGCAGCTGAGCCCAGGAACATGTATCACAGCGGCTGCTAGCTGTTCACCATTTTGTGACACTCTTGTTCTGTGGTGGATTCTGGGGAATGTCCTAATGGATCAACTAAGAAAATATAAGAAAATATAAAAAAATATATATATAAAAAAAAAAACAGTCAGTACCCGTGGGGCCACATTACACCGCTTATGTGGAATATAAAAAATAAAACCAGCTGGTACCTGTGGGACACTCATGTGGAAAAAATATAAAAAAATATGACTCACTGGACACAAACTCGCGCCGTCCAAAAGCTCTGATTGCCAGTCAGAGACTACCAGTGAGCTATAGAGCTGTTCTTTGAAAGCTGTGGGAATCTGCTCATATCAGGAAGGACATGGAAGTATTGTTTGCCAATTCCCCAAACAAGGCAACACTCCAGGAAAACGGCTGCAACAGAAGTTCAGGTTATACACACAAAGTGTCAGTCAGCAGAGAAATGACCTCTTCAATAGTAGTCGATTTCTCGGCGAGGAGGTGGAGTTGCAGTCCGGCTTTTATGATGGTGATGATGATGATGAACGAGTGACAGCTGGTGCAGGGGATGAATGACAGCTGTCACTTCTTCTGGGTCTGGCGCCCTCTCGTGCTTGGAGCCCGCACTCCAAGCAGGCGCCCTCTGGTGGTGGTGGGCCAGCAGTACCTCCTCTTCAGCGGCCCACATAACAGGACCCCCCCCTCAACGGGCGCCTCCTGGCGTCCGACCAGGCTTGTCCGGATGTCTTGTGTAGAAATCGGCCAGGAGGGCCGGGTCCAGGATGAAGCTCCTCTTCACCCAGGAGCGTTCTTCAGGTCCATACCCCTCCCAGTCCACCAGATATTGGAACCCCCAGCCCTTACGACGGACGTCCAGGAGCCTGCGGACTGTCCAGGCAGGCTCCCCGTCAATGAGCCGGGCAGGAGGCGGCGTAGGTCCCGGAGTACAGAGGGGCGAGGTGTGGTGTGGCTTTAGACGGGAAACATGAAACACAGGGTGAATCCGCAGTGAAGCCGGGAGTTGGAGCTTCACTGTGGCCGGGTTAATGATCTTGAGCACACGAAATGGACCAATGAACCTTTCCTTCAGTTTCGGGGAGTCGACACACAGAGGGATGTCCTTGGTCGAGAGCCACACCTCCTGCCCGGGCTGGTATGTGGGGGCCGGGGAACGCCGGCGGTCCGCATGGGCCTTGGCCCTCGTCCGGGCCTTTAACAGGGCAGAGCGGGCGGTCCGCCACACCCGGCGGCACCTCCTGAGGTGGGCCTGGACCGAAGGCACACCGACCTCTCCCTCCACCAGCGGGAACAATGGGGGCTGGTACCCCAAACATGCCTCAAAAGGGGAGAGGCCGGTAGCAGACGAAACTTGGCTGTTATGGGCATACTCGATCCAGGCCAGATGGTGACTCCAGGCCGCCGGGTGCGCGGAGGTGATGCATCGAAGGGCCTGCTCCAGCTCCTGGTTAGCCCGCTCTGCCTGGCCGTTTGTCTGGGGGTGGTACCCAGACGAGAGACTCACGGTGGCCCCCAGCTCCTTACAGAAACTCTTCCACACCTGCGAAGAGAACTGGGGACCACGATCTGAAACGATGTCCGATGGTATCCCATGCAGCCGCATGACGTGGTGGACCAGGAGGTCTGCCGTCTCCTGGGCCGTCGGGAGCTTCGGGAGGGCCACGAAGTGGGCCGCCTTGGAGAACTGGTCCACTATCGTGAGAATTACGGTGTTGCCCTGGGACGGCGGGAGGCCCGTGATGAAGTCCAGGCCGATGTGAGACCAGGGGCGATGAGGCACCGGCAGGGGTTGGAGGAGTCCCGAAGTCCTCCGATGGTCTGCCTTGCCCCTGGCGCAGATGGTACAGGTCTGGACGTAGTCCCGGACGTCGGTTTCCAGGGACGCCCACCAGAAGCGCTGCTGGACCACTGCCAGGGTCCTACACACTCCGGGATGACAGGACAGCTTGGACCCGTGACAGAAGTCCAATACGGCAGCTCTTGCCTCTGGTGGGACGTACAGTCTGTTCTTGGGGCCGGTCCCCGGGTCCGGGCTCCTTGTCAGGGCCTCCCGGACGGTTTTCTCCACGTCCCAGGTGAGGGAGGCCACGACAGTGGACTCAGGGATGATGGTCTCGGTGGGGTTCGACAGCCCCGCTTTGGCTTCTTCTTCGTGCACCCAGGACAATGCATCTGATTTTTTGGTTCTTGGTCCCGGGGCGGTACGTGATCCGTAAGTCAAAGCGCCCGAAGAACAGAGACCAGCGGGCTTGCCTGGGGTTCAGCCGCTTGGCGGTCCGGATGTACTCCAGGTTCCGATGGTCCGTGAAAACTGTGAAGGGCAACGATGCCCCCTCCAGCAGGTGTCTCCACTCTTCAAGAGCCTCCTTCACCGCGAGGAGCTCCCGATAGCCGACGTCATAGTTCCGTTCAGCTGGGGTCAACCTGCGGGAAAAATAGGCACAAGGATGGAGAACCTTATCAGCCTCCACGCTCTGGGACAGCACGGCTCCTATCCCTGAGTCAGAGGCCTCCACTTCCACTATGTACTGGCGATCAGGATCAGGCTGCACCAGAACTGGTGCAGTCGAGAACCGGCGTTTCAACTCCTGGAACGCGGCTTCGCACCGATCCGACCAGGCGAAGGGGACCTTGGTGGAGGTCAGGGCAGTCAGGGGGCTAACTACCTGACTGTAACCTTTAATGAACCTCCTGTAGAAATTTGCAAAGCCGAGGAACTGCTGCAATTTCCTGCGGCTTGTTGGTTGGGGCCAATCTCTCACCGCCGCAACCTTGGCCGGATCAGGGGCGACGGAGTTGGAGGAGATGATGAACCCCAGGAAGGACAAAGAAGTGCGGTGGAACTCGCACTTCTCGCCCTTCACAAACAGCCGGTTCTCCAACAACCGCTGTAGGACCTGACGTACATGCTGGACATGGGTCTCAGGGTCCGGGGAAAAGATGAGTATATCGTCCAGATATACGAAGACGAACCGATGCAGGAAGTCCCGCAAGACGTCATTTACCAAAGCTTGGAACGTCGCGGGGGCGTTAGTGAGGCTGAACAGCATGACCAGGTACTCAAAGTGACCTAATGGGGTGTTAAATGCCGTCTTCCATTCGTCTCCCTTCCGGATCCGAACCATGTGGTACGCGTTTCTAAGATCCAATTTAGTGAAAATTTGGGCTCCATGCAGGGGCGTGAACACTGAATCCAACAGAGGTAACGGGTATCGGTTGCGAACCGTGATCTCGTTCAGCCCTCTGTAATCAATGCATGGACGGAGTCCGCCGTCCTTTTTGCCCACAAAAAAAGAAACAGCACCCATCGGGGAGGTGCAGTTCCGGATCAGCCCGGCAGCTAAAGAGTCCCGGATGTAGGTCTCCATTGATTCGCGTTCCGGACGTGAGAGGTTGTACAACCTACTGGACGGGTACTCAGCGCCCGGGACCAAATCGATGGCACAAACGTACGGTCGGTGCGGGGGAAGTGTGAGCGCCAGATCTTTGCTGAAAATGTCAGCAAGATCGTGGTACTCCTTTGGCACCGCCGATAGATTGGGGGGGACTTTAACCTCCTCATTAGCCGTCGTGCCGGGAGGAACCAAGGATCCTAAACACTCCCGGTGGCAGGTTTCGCTCCACTGCGTCACAACCCCAGACGGCCAATCTATCCGGGGATTGTGCTTCACCATCCATGGAAATCCCAAAATCACTCGGGAGGTAGAAGGTGTTACATGGAACACGATCTCCTCCCTGTGATTTCCAGACACAACCAAGGTCACTGGCTGTGTCTGGTGTGTAATTAATGGAAGCAGGGTGCCATCTAGTGCTCGCACCTGCAATGGTGCCAGCAGAGCCACCAGCGGGAGCCCTACTTCCTTTGCCCATCCGCTATCCAGCAGATTCCCTTCCGACCCTGTGTCTACCAGTGCTGGGGTGTGAAGGGTTAAATCCCCACAAAGGATCGTTACTGGGATTCGTGCAGATTTTGCGGGGTTTCCCCGCGTGCGTGTTATGGCCCACCCTTAGCCCAGTTTCTAAGGACGGGCGTTGTGGTTTGACCATTTTGGGGCAGTCCTTCTGCATATGCTCACAAGAGCCGCAGACAAAACATTCCCCGCGGGCCAGCCTCCTTTGTCTGATGTTTGTTTTTATTTTGGCCCTGCTCGTGTCCATAGCCTCCTCAGCAGGGGGAGCTGTAGCCACACGGAGCTCTCTGGCAGTGAAGCGTGGGGATGACGTCAGCCTTTCGGAACTGGAAGGGGGAGGGACGGCTCGTGCCCGGTCACGCCCCCCGGCCTGCTCCCGACGATGCTCATTCAAACGGTTGTCTAAGCGTATAACCAAATCGACAAGCCCGTCAAAATCCCGCGGTTCCTCCTTAGCCAGCAGGTGCTCCTTCAGGACCAGAGACAGTCCATTTACGAAGGCGGTGCGGAGCGCAACATTATTCCAGCCGGACCTCGCTGCCGCGATGCGGAAGTCGACTGCATACTCGGCTGCGCTGCGGCGCCCCTGTCTCATTGACAGCAGCACGCTCGAAGCGGTCTCGCCTCTGTTGGGATGGTCAAAAACTTGTTTGAACTCCCGTATAAACTCAGCATAAGACGTTAGGAGCCGTGAATTCTGCTCCCAAAGCGCCGTAGCCCAGGCGCGTGCCTCTCCTCGAAGCAGACTAATAACATAAGCCACCCGGCTGGCGTTTGACTCGTACATGACAGGACGCTGTGAAAAGACGAGCGAACACTGCATGAGGAAATCTGCGCACGTCTCAACACAGCCTCCGTACGGTTCCGGAGGGCTTATGTATGCTTCAGGGGACGGTGGGGGGGGGTCGTTGAATGACCAGTGGAACGTCTGTTACAGGCCCAGGACCAGCAAGAGGAGTGGCTGCAGCAGCGCCCTGATCGCGCGCTTCCACCCTGGCGGTGAGAGCCTCCACCCTCCGGTTAAGGAGAACATTCTGCTCGGCCACTAAATCCAGCCGAGCTGTGAAGGCGGTTAAGATTTGCTGCAGCTCACTCAACACGCCTCCCGCTGACACCTGCGCTCCTGGCTCTTCCATTGGCCGTTCAAGCTCGGGTTGATGCCCCTCGGAATCCATGACAGTGGCCAAGAAATCCTGTTGGGAAGGTGTCGTAGCACGGACCCACAACAGGGGCGCAAATGAACGGACAATGAGTAAGCCAAAAAGTAACAATTTAATGTTGTGATAATACACAACTAAATTTACAGAAATTTGCACAGTCAATTAACACCAGGTGACGTGTGGGCAGGCTCAAAGATAGAAGACCCCCGATGAGAGAGAAGCCGCGTCCCACACGGCTTCCACCACCAACGGTCTGAAGAACACCGGAGCCGCCAAATCCCGAATCCCCTGGTGGCCTCTGTCTTCGGCTGTCGACCCTGGTACTGCTGGCAGAAAGCAGAGATAAGATGAATGAGTGTGAGTCCGCACACTCAGTAATCCACAGTCCATACACAGTTAGGAGGGAGCACTTCCACCTCCAATCACACACTCGTGCAGCTCCTGGTTAACCACTTATCTGGGTTGGGGTGTGAGGCGAAGCCGTCGCTGTCACACCAAACGCCAATTCCCCAAACAAGGCAACACTCCAGGAAAACGGCTGCAACAGAAGTTCAGGTTATACACACAAAGTGTCAGTCAGCAGAGAAATTACCTCTTCAATAGTAGTCGATTTCTCGGCGAGGAGGTGGAGTTGCAGTCCGGCTTTTATGATGGTGATGATGATGATGAACGAGTGACAGCTGGTGCAGGGGATGAATGACAGCTGTCACTTCTTCTGGGTCTGGCGCCCTCTCGTGCTTGGAGCCCGCACTCCAAGCAGGCGCCCTCTGGTGGTGGTGGGCCAGCAGTACCTCCTCTTCAGCGGCCCACATAACACACTCCTCCATACAGATCTTCTCCAAATCTTTCAGGTTTGGAGTTTCAGCTCCCTCCAAAGATTCTTGATTGAGTTCAGGTCTGGAGACTGGCCAGGCCACTCCAGGACCTTGAAATGCTTCTTACGGAGCCCCTCCTTAGTTGCCCTGGCTGTGTGTTTTGGGTCATTGTCATGCTGGAAGACCCAGCCATGACCCATCTTCAATCTCTTACTGAGGGAAGGAGGTTATTTGCCAAAATCTCGCAATACATGACCCCATCCATCCTCCCTTCAATACGGTGCAGTCGTCCTGTCCCGTTTGCAGAAGAGCACCCCAGAGTATGATGTTTCGACCCCCATGTTTCACGGTTGGGATGGTTTTCTTGGGGTTGTTCTCATCCTCTAAACATGGTATGTGGAGTTGATTCCAAAAAGCTCTATTCTGGTCTCATCTGACCACATGACCTTCTCCCATTCCTCCTCTGGATCATCCAGATGGTCACTGGTGAACTTCAAACGGGCCTGGACATGTGCTGGCTTGAGCAGGGGGACCTTGCTGCCCTGCAGGATTTTAAACGATGACAGCATCATGTGTTACTAATGTAATCTTTGTGACTGTGGTCCCAGCTCTCTTCAGGTCATTGACCAGGTCCTCCTGTGTAGTTCTGAGCTTTCTCAGAATCATCATTTCCCCACAAAGTGAGATCTTGCATGGAATCCCAGACCGAGGGAGATTGACATTCATCTTGTGTTTCTTCCACTTTCTAATAAAAATCATAACAGCTGTTGTCTTCTACCAAGCTGCTTGCCTGTTCATCCCAGCTTTGTGCAGGTCTACAGTTTTGTCCCTGGTGTCCTTAGACAGCTCTTTGGTTTTGGTTATGGTGGACAGGTTGGAGTGTGATTGATTGTGTGAACAGGTGTCTTTTATACAGGTAACAAGTTCAAACAGGTGCAATTAATACAGGTAAAGAGTGCAGAATAAGAGGGCTTCTTGAAGAAAAATTAACAGGTCTGTGTGAGCCAGAATTCTTGCAGGTTGGTAGGTGTTCAAATACTTATTTGCAGCAGTAACATACAAATAAATTATTAAAAAATCATACATTGTGATTTCCAGATTTTCTTTTTTAGATTATGTTTCTCACAGTGGACATGCACCTAACATGAAAATTTCAGACCCCTCCATGATTTCTAAGTGGGAGAACTTACAAAATCGCAGGGTGTTGAAATACTCATTTTCCTCATTGTATGTCCACTTGATAACAGCAAACAGACACATGCATGTCACAGTGGGCAGTTGTTTGTCCATGTCTGTCCAAACACAGTACGTGGTGTCCAGCTGGACTGTCCAGATCAAGAGATTTCCACAGCCGCTTCAGTGGGAGGACACACCTCCTGTCATCTCAGTGCACACACCAAAGTCACACTCGTGGGGGACTTAGACAAATTTCTCTGTGAGTACGAAAGTGATTGTCTGCAGTCTGTTGTCGTGCCAAGAGTGCGACTGGCCACACATTTTCTAAGTGCCATGAGAGCGATGTTAAATGTTCATGCGTGTCACCTGCAATTTGGCCGGCACCTGCCGCGAGAAGGTGCGATGGGTTTGCACAGCGCGCACTTTGTTTTTCAGGTGCTTGTGTGCACAAATAGTTGTAGCAACAGGTGTACAAGGCGTTGGAGGCAGGGATGAAATTATATAATTTGCACACGATTCCTGCGTCATGCACACTAAGTGTGCACTTCGTCCAAACTTCGCACTGTGTGTGAAGGGGCCCTTAACTCCTCTTTAGTCTGTGGTTGTTGGCTAAACACTGCAGTGTGCTGTAAAATTAAAACAGAGTTAAAATAATTAGCAGAGTAGTGTAGTACCGTATTTTCCGGACTATAAGTCGCACTTTTTTACATGTTTTGGCCGGGGGTGCGACCTATACTCCGGTGCGACTTATAAATGAAAAATATACCGGTAGGATCTCAATTAATTTACTGTAACAAAACAATTTTACATGACAGAGTCGATCTATGTTTTAAAATGGCCACCAGAAAAGGAAATGCAATGCATCATGGACACTGTAGTATGGCGGCCGTCCTATAAGTCACGCTGGTCGCGATAACCAATCAGAGAACAGAACGTTGGACGCGTATTCCTCACCTCACCCACAGCGTGTGAAGCTGACGAATACGGTGCTTGCTGTTATTCCGGCTTGGCGAACAGAACAGCTTCAACCCTTGGATATCAGTGTGAGCAGAGTGTTTAAGTTGACGCTGAGAGCTGCGTGGGAGCACCGGGTGAGCGACGGCAGAGGATTAGTGTGTGCACTTGGAAGGAGCTGGCGTCGAAGATTGTGAATAGCGTTTGAAGCAGACGAACATGGTGTTTATTCCGGGACGGCTAACAAAACAGCTTCAACCCTTGGATATCAGTGTGAGCAGAGTTGACGCTGAGAGCTGCATGGGAGCACTGAGCGACGGCGGAGGATTAGCGTCTGCACTTGGAAGGAGCTGGATCGACAACGCTGGGTGGTCATGAGCTGCGCAGGTAGGTGCTGCATGGTTCGGCTCGCAATGTGGTCCGCAAAATACAAACATATCTGTAGGTAAAATGCAGCTCACGAGAGGGCACTCAAGGCTTGTGTGACTGTTCCTGCGACTTCTGACTACCATAGAAAAATAAAAATTTCAACGTTACTGATAACTTAACAAGACAACGGAGAAGGCCCGAAAAAATGCCACCAAAAAGAAAATCATACTCTGCAGATTGTAAGTTACGACTGGTGAAATATGCATCTGAAAACGGTAGCCGTCACAATATTATCATCTGAACTTTTCATGTTAAGTTAACATACCTGTATGTCCATGGGACTTATAGTCCAGTGCAACTTATTTATGGTTTATTTTTCTTTATAATGATAAAGTGGCTGGTGCGACTTATACTCCGGTGCGACTTATTTATGGTTTATTTTTCTTTATAATGGATAAAGTGGCTGGTGCGACTTATACTCCGGTGTGACTTATAGTCCGGAAAATACGGTAATTCTCGCAGACACAAGAGTTGTATATATAGGAATTTAACTCCATGCAATGTTTAAGTAATATTGATCAAAGCAGTTTTAAAGACTGATTAGGTTTCACAGCTCTCCACAATTCTTCTGTCATACATTTCTTTAATCGTGCAGCTGTGCAGAACCTTTGCTGTAATAATTCACCACAATGATTGAATATAAATTTCAAGCCAAGGAGTCTGAAGTGAAGGCAACGCATGCTTTGATTACCCATCCATGGTGTTATAACACTTTCAGAATGTGGCTTAAAAAAAACCCCCAAAAGCCCACAGACGTCCCTGAAGGCAACACACAGACGCTGCTCTAAAAACCGCACAAATTTCAGTGTTAAAAGAACATAAATTGTGGACTGGCATAACTATTATTTTCATAAGAATTGTGCATTTGGTGATAAAAGAACCAAATTTGTATATGTAGCCAAACAAATCACCAAAAATTGGATTATGGTTGCCATGGCAACTAATTACTGTTTTAATTAATAGGGTTTTAAAAAGGATTAATTTACACCACATGTGATGTTTAGTCATAGAATCCAGTGAACATCAACCTTGTTTGACCTTTACTTTGGAGACCAAACATTCAACACAGTCAATACTATTTAATTTATTAACCCTATTATCACAATCAATAATTTGCATGACTTTTTTTAACCATAATTTGAGCAACTTTAACTTTTGACCCGTCTACAAACTGAAATTGACCTTTGCCACCATTTTTTGCTGTTTTCACCGCATAACATTCAGTCATACATAATTCAAACTATCACCTTTTGGAACAGTTATATGATCATCATATACGATTGTATTAATGTATTATAATGTATTATGTATTATAAATTGGCTGCCATAGGTGACATATTTAAAATTCATATATTTGGAATACCTTTGGCTACACGTATACCAAATTTCATTCTTTTATCACAAAATGCACAATGCTCAACTTTAAAACTAATCTGACAGCAACACTTTTAAAAAAAAAATGTGCCGCTGCACCAACACTATGGAGTTGCAATAAAACAATTGACACTCTTATTCTGAATGAGATGTTTTTCTGCAGTGGCTCTGAAAGCTCATGGTTTAGATCGCATCCCTTTTCAGATCAGCAAAAAACAAACAAACAAAAAAAGATGGGGTGGGAGACAAATATAACTTTACTTTCCAAGTGTGTGAAATTCGGCAAAAGTTGGGAAAAGTCTTTTGGAGCTTGCAGATCCTGGAAAAAGAAAATAGCCCATCCAAATGTTTTAGTAAGCACTGCAGGCCTAGATAAAGAGTAAAAAATGTTTTCAGGCTGACAGAACTGCAGACAGAGACAGACAGACCCATGTGACATTCCCAGGGCTGTAGGATTGGCTGTCAGGCAACGATTGTCTAGAACAGTGATTGAAATTACACGTGACACTTAGCAGTTTTGGGAAGTGATTGAATGAAATCTCTGTGACCTTCCGTCACTGATTTACAAATAGAAACATGAATTGGACACACCTATGCGTCCACAGACCTCAGAGGGTTAACTTACATAAATCTTAAATAGTAGGTGTAATTTTAGTTTGTCCTGTACGATTCAGACAGATGTTTGGAGGATTAACACATAAGACGACAAATGGATCCCGTTTCAATGCCTCATTTTCCACTTGGTGTTGAAGGATAATGAGGTGATACACGCTGGATGCTTTAACTTTGACAGGTTCAGGATTGGCTTGGGGCTAGAGATAAACTTTCTCAGTGTCATGCTGATGCTCATCTTTATTTCCAGAGCATTGCAAACATTTAGTGGAAGCCATCTTCAGCACGCCATTCAGCTGACCTTTCAAAAGCGCTGATTTGAATACAAATGCCTGTTTGTCTATTCTGTGGCCTTAATGCAGAGCGGCATAGAGTGTTTCTACCAATCTTCTATTAAGCATTCAGGCATCATAAACACGGCTAGCTGCTGCATCTCTTCTGGGTCCAAATTCACAGCTTTGAGCCCCAAAGGCAAAATATTCAGAGTAGGTGATGAGCGAGTGGGAATGGAGACTTTTATTTTAAACAAACCTCTTTTTGTAAACATTGTAAAAATGCTTTTTTGCCTCCCACAGCAGAATAGTTTGTCTCACATGATTGCCCTGCCATCCACTTACTGTTTAGTGAAATCTCTAACGCCATCTCCCCCTCAGTTGACTTGGTGCTTCTGCCACCTTCCTCTGCAGTCACGTCACACATGCTGCCGCGGGGTTTCAGCACAACGCTTGATCCAGTACGGAGGTCCCGGCTGAGCTTTCTGTTTCACCGTATTGCATGTTCCTCGAACTCTTGTTACAGCGGTCCAATAATCTGATACCCTGTTGAGCTTGTGTGTCTCTTGGTGGTCAGGTTGTAGAATTGAGGGCAATTAAGTATTTGGCTAAGCAAGGAGACTCTATATGCCTTCCTTTCTGACTCTGGGTCCACTTCTACATTATACTTTCCACTATTGCCCTGATAGTCTTGATTTTTAACTGTTGGTCACCTGGTCGCTCTGTGGCGTAGGAGTTGGATGACCAAAAGGCAGTCAAGTCATGTCTTGGACCATGCATTGGTGCTGCACGTCACTGCATCCACCATACAATGGAGCCACCCTGGGTCCTGGATGGCAACCATCAAGGCAGACAAAACAATTCATCACCACCTCTCAAAAGTGCCCATCTGCCTGTCAAAGGCAGGTAAAATGTGTGCAGCCCCTTGCCATTCTCTAGCCATGCAGTAGTTGTCTAAACATTGAGGCAACTACTGCATTTCTGTGATTGTAAGTCACATTTTGTAAACTTATTTTGCTGGTCCTGCAACTTATATTTCAAAGCTACTTAGATATAAAATGCTGCAGTATCATCTATGGCCATATATGACCAATATCAATTTCAGTTTTTTTTCATTTATACAGTGCCAAATCACAAGGTTCCCTCAAGGTGCTTCACACAAGTAAGGTCTAACCTAACAACCCCCAGAGCAACAGTGGTAAGGAAAAACTCCCTCTGAGAAAGAAACCTCAAGCAGACCAGACTCAAAGGGGTGACCCTCTGCTTGGGCCATGCTACAGACACAAACTGCAGAACTATTCACAAAACGAGTATAAGAAATGTTGTTGGTGCACAGGATGGTTTCTGGAACAGATACCACACCCATTTCTGAATGGAGCCACACCTCAAACGGAGAGAAAAGAAAAAAGCAGAATCAAGCATCAGAAAGACAAATACAGTATAATTTGTCAGCATTAAGCAACAAGAAAACAGGAAATACTAAGGTGATCACCGGCCACTAGCTCTAAGCTTCAGTAAAAGACCCAGAATTTAGATAAAGTTGAGGCTGCGGCACACTCCGTTTCCTAATAAAATTAATTAAAAGAGTAAAAAGCATACAAACATACTATGCCAGTATGCTACCCATACAAAAAGGAAAATAAGTGTGTCTTAAGTCTGGACTTGAAAGTCTCTACAGAATCTTTCTGTTTTATTGACACAGGGAGATTATTCCACAGAACAGGGGCACGATAAGAGAAAGCTCTGTGACCCACAGGGACACCCGAGGGACACAAGGTAGTCCTGCACCCTGAGAACGCAAAGCCCGGGTCGGTACGTAAGGTTTAATTACGTCAGCTAGGTAGGGAGATGCCAGTCCATGAACAATTTTATAGGCTAGTAGCAGAACCTTAAAATCTGATCTCAATATCATCTGTGGCACATGTACAATTGTCCTACTCCTATATATTGGTGTGAAAGAAATACTGTGATTGGCACTCCAGAGCAGAAGGTATTGGTAATGCACCATTAAGCTGGATGGCAACTGCCATAAAACAAGTAAAAGAACATCTGTATGAGAAAGATGTGCTGAGTGAAATTAATAAATCATGCTCTGAAACTGAAGGACCAAACCTTCATACTACTTGGAAATCCACTTGTATACACTGTGTGGGAGAGCCAAACAGTAATGAGGAGGACAGCTACGCTACGGTAAAGAAAGCTAGATCATTTAGAAAAATGTATAGGAGTTTTAAAATGTTTAAGTACATTTAGTGGGGTAAACATGCACATATTTAGCTCTGAACAGACTGTTTACTGATGAAGAAGCAGTTTGCTCTTGAGTTCTTTATGCCTCACACAGAAGCATTGTTTAGCCCAACTACTTCTACTAGCAAATGAGGTATATGCATTATAAAAAATAAATAAAGCACCAATTAAATTCATTTTGCTTCTTGTTGAATAAAGCTTCATGACACATATTTGGACAGATGCGACAAATACACCAGTGCAACATATAGTCCGGAAAGTACAGTACTTGCTGGATTGTGCAGAAACAAACGTGCCATATGTCAGGAATGTCAAAGCTGAAGGTCTCTCACAATGCTAGTAATACTCCTCTTCTTAGTCTCCCCAAATAACTGTTTGACAGTCATTCCAGCAGCAACCAAGGATCCTCCGATAAGACCTAGTGCTAATGAAATCCAGTCATTTCTTTAGGTTTACTGTTCAAGTCTCAAAACCATAGAGTAAGACAGGATGCACCAGCACCCTTAAGACTTGGTTGTTTGTTCTTCTGCAAAGACACCTGTGTCCAGCAACCTAATGACTCTTTAAGCCCTTCCCAGATATCTCCTGGTCTCAAACGTAGGGGAACCAGAGACATGTATTTCTGCTGAGGTAAGTGAATGTGTCTACAAGTTGAACACTTTCCAGAAGCACAGATACACTTCTGAAGATTGAGTCTAGGAAGTCATTGGAAGTCTGGATCTTAAACTTGATCCATTATAATGCTAAATCCAGAAACTCAGCTTCTCAAGTGCTGCAATCAGTGTACTGCTTCCAATGGATACCAATGCGAGCAAAGAAGGGTAGCGAGAGATGGAACCATTGAATTTATAGGTAATATAAGACACAATTACTTATCACATAAAATTTCAGACTTGTTTTGAGACAATACATCTTAAAAATGTTAAGTGAAAGAGTCTTAGAATTCTTAACTACGAATATGACAGTTTTTCTATCACCAACATGTGAATGCAGTGCAATTCATATAAAGTGTGGGAGGCTGCTGGGGGGGGGGTACTTTTTTCTTGCTATCCTGCTCCTAAAACAAATGAATCTATCAGCACCCACTGGCAGCACATGTGACGCCCCGGGGTGCCGCAGCACACACTTTGTGAACAATTACGTTAATTAACCGTCTCTAAGACTCTATCTCACATCATCAGCCAAATCAAATCTTATATTACTGCCACAGTGAAGTTTCCGGCACCGTGTTGAAACAGTTTCAAATAAATCAGCTCAATCATAATAAGCCGCTTTTGAGCAATATTTGCCTCCTTTGAGCAGCTCGTTCCTGCAGCTTTTGTTTCGTGTTAAATGAAAGTCGGGCGCAAAAACAGCAGCCACAGATGGTATCGCATCACAACACTTGTGCTCGCTCAAATCCCTGCGTATCTCCTTGGAGACTGTGTTGATGCCAAATATGTAAATTCATATCTCCACCTTTGATATGTCACAGCGGCAAAGCTTTCTTCTGTGCGAGCGCAGCCCCTGCACGTGCTCTGAGCTGCTGACAAATAACTCCATCAAGCTGGTGGTTGTTTCTCAAAAAGCCAATGAGGTGGCACAGGCGGGCTTTCTGCACATACAAAGTACATCATGCAGTGTTAAATTAACACTGCATTGGGTGTATATGGTGTGGAAAAGTGGTGTTAAATCAACTCTATTATGATTTTCTCACAGTTGAGAGAAAACTGATGTGATACTTGTACTTATAATGTATGTGTTTCTAGATAGTACCATATTTTCCAGAGTACAAGATACACTTGCTAGAAATGCCTCTTGAAGAAAAAACCCCACATATACAGTGGGGTAAAAAAGTTTTTAGTCAGCCCCTGATTGTGCAAGTTCTCCTACTTAGAAAGACGAGAGAGGTCTGTAATTTTCAACATAGGTACACTTCAACTATTGAGAAAAAAATATCCAGGAAATCACATTGTAGGATTTTAAAATAATTTATTTGTAAATTATGGTGGAAAATAAGTATTTGGTCAACCACAAACAAGCAGATTTCTGGCTCTCACAGACCTGTAACTTCTTTAAGAAGCTCTTCTGTCCTCCACCTGTTACCTGTATTAATGGCATCTGTTTGAACTCATTATCTGTATAAAAGACACCTGTCCACAGCCTCAAACAATCATACTCCAAACTCAACCATGGCAAAGACCAAAGAGCTGTCGAAGGACACCAGGAAGAACATTGTAGACCTGCACCAGGCTGGGAAGAGTGAATCTACAATAGGCAAGCAGGTTGGTGTGAATAAATCAACTGTGAGAGCAACTGTAATAAAATGGAAGACATACAAGACCATTGATAATCTCCCTCGATCTGGGGCTCCACGCAAGATGTCATCCCATGGGGTCAAAATGATCATGAGAACAGTGAACAAAAATCCCAGAACTACGCAGAGGGACCTGATGAATGACCTGAGAGCTGGGACCAAAGTAACAAAGGCTACACAAAACATAGAGGGACTCAAATCCTGCAGTGCCAGGCGTGTCCCCCTGCTTAAGCCAGTACATGTCCTGTCTGAAGTTTGCCAGAGAGCATATGGATGATCCAGAAGAGGATTGGGAGAATATCATGTGGTCAGATGAAGCCAAAATAGAACTTTTTGGTAAAACCTCAACTCATTGTGTTTGGAGGAAGAGGAATCCTGAGTTGCATTCCAAGAACACCATATCTACTGTGAAGCATGGGGTTGGAAACATCATGCTTTGGGGCTGTTTTTTCTACAAAGGGGACAGGGCGACTGATCCGTGTTAAGGGAAGAATGAACGGGGCCATGTATCATGAGATTTTAAGCCAAAACGTCCTTTCATCAGTGAGAGCATTGAAGATGCAATGTGGCTGGGTCTTCCAGCATGACAATGATCCCAAACACACCGCTTGGGCAACAAAGGAGTGGCTCTGTAAAAAAAGCATTTCAAGGTCCTGGAGTGGCCAAGCCACTCTCCAGACCTCAACCCCATAGAAAATTTGTTGAAGAAGTTGAAAGTCCATGTTGCCCAGCGACAGCCCCAAAACATCATTGCTCTCGATGAGATCTGCATGGAGGAATGGGCAAAAATACCAGCTACAGTGTGTGCAAACTTGGTGAAGACTTACAGGAAATGTTTGACCTCTGTCATTGCCAACAAAGATTATGTTACAAAATATTGAGTTGAAATTTGATTGTGATAACCTTGCTGTAAATGTGGAAATAGTTTGGCACTTCATACAAGTAAGGTCTAATCTTACTAACCCCCAGAGTAGCAGTGGTAAGGAAAAACTCCCTCTGAGGAAGAAACCTCAAGCAGACCAGACTCAAAGGGGTGACCCTCTGCTTGGGCCATGCTATGTACATAAATTACAGAACAATACATAAAACGAATATACAGGAAATGCTGTTGGTGCAAAGGACAGGAGGGTCTCCAGCATAAATACCACACCCGTCTCGGGATGGAGCCGCACCTTAAACAGAGAGAAAAAACAGGATCGGGCATCAGAAAGACAAGAAATACAGTGTAATTTGTCAGCATTAAACAACAAGAAAAACAGGAAATACTAAGGTGATCACCAGCCACTAGCCCTAATCCTCACTAAAAGCCCCCAAATTAGGTAAAGTTGAGGCCGCGGCAGGCTCCGTTTTCTAATAAAATGGTAGAGAAGCTTGAATCTTCGACTGGACTGGGTTGCTTGACGCGAGGACGTTTCGCTTCCCTAAATCGCAGAAGCTTCCTCAGCTAAAATTCTTGCTCTGGTAGTCTGACTTCTGTCTTGACTCTTGTAGAGAAGAATAAACAGAAGCCACAAAAGCTGGAGTTTTAAACCTAACCAGACCCCTCCTACCGAGAGGCAGACTGCTATAGGCTAGTGACTAAACAATAGCTCTAATTAGCACCTATTGTGCTCTAGTTAGCACACTCCTAATGACAGGGCAGCTGTCCCTCCTAATGATGGGATGGGCACCTCTCCTGCCGGCTCCCTTGATGACTCTCCTGATGACATGAATCTTTCTGTACAGAATCTGACTGTTTTATTGATGCAGGGAGATCATTCCACAGAACAGGGCCAGGATAAGAGAAAACTCTATGACCCGCAGACTTCTTATTCACCTTAGGGACACTAAGTAGTCCTGCACCCTGCACGGTACGTAGGGTTTAATTAGGTCAGCTAAGTAGAGAGGTGCCAGTCCATGAACAATTTTATAGGCTAGTAGCAGAACCTTAAAATCTGATCTCACTGGGACAGGAAGCCAGTGAAGAGATGCCAAAATGGGTGTAATGTGGTCAAACGTTCTGCTTCGTGTCAAAAGTCTGGCTGCAGCATTTTGAACCAATTGGGTAGCCCTAATGCTGGACTGTGGTAAACCAGAAAATAGAACATTGCAGTAGTCCAATCTAGAAGAGATAAACACATGGATCAGGGTCTCAGCATCAGCCATAGACAGGATGGGATGAATCTTCGCTATATTTCGCAGGTGGAACAAAGCAGTCCTTGTAATATTTCTAATGTGGAGGTCAAAGAACAATGTAGGATCAAAAATGACCCCAAGATTCCTTTGTCAGTGTGATGTATGACACACGAGCCTAGGCTAAATGTTAACTGGTCAAATTGATGCCGATGTCTCACTGGACCAAGAACCATCATTTCAGTCTTATCAGAGTTTTAAAGGTAGGAAATTTCTAGACATCCAGCTTCTCACTGATGCAAGGCAATCTTCTAAGGATTTTATGTGGATGAGATTACCAGTAGTTATCAGCATGTATAACTGAGTATCATCAGCATAGCAGTGAAAGGTGATCCCAAAACGCTGTAATATGTGCCCAAGGGGTGCTATTTAAAGGGAGAAAAGCAGGGGGCCTAAGATGGACCCCTATGGAACCCCAAATTTCATGTCACTAAGGTTAGAGGTAGTGTTGCTGTACAAAACAGTGAGAACGACTGGTCAAGTATGACGTCAGCCATGCAAGGGCACTCCCAGTCATCCCAAAATGATTTTCCAGCCTATCAAGTAGAATAAATGTTGGCTTTTTGTCACAGGTGGGACATTAGGGTGTTTAATCAACACTGATAGGGTTGAATTAACACTGTGATGGAGCAATACTTTGTGAACAATCACGTTAAAAATTAACACCAGAGGGGTGCGTGGCTGAGCAGTTTTTGTGTTCAGAAGCATTTACAAAGTCACAGGTTTGAATCATACTTGACACTATGATAGAGTTGATTTTACACAATTTTTGAATGGTACCACGTGTACTACCTGCAGTGTTTTTTTTTTTTCATCTGGAAGTGGAACCACGAAGACCTTTTCTCTGAAGTTTTCCCTTCACTATATGCACTCGAACATCACAGAAAAAGTGCACTCAAGCTGTGACATTCAAAAGTTAAAGCTTTTATAATAACCTCAAATTTACGAACAAATGATTAGCACAGGGACTCAGTCTAGACGTTGTCATTTTTCTTCTTTTCTCAGAAACAGCAGTCAGAGTGGTGGGAAATTTCTGCTCTGCTTTCAAGCGATTACTGTCATTTTTCAATTATGCAAAAATCCTCCCACAGACGTTAACTGAAGAGAGGAATACTTATGCACAAATTAAGTGGCATAAAAAGCTTCACCCTTTCAGAACCCTGCTGCTGTGATTTGAAACGAGCTCTTTCAGCCATACACCTTATTCCACACACTGTGGAATGCAATTAGCTTTAGTGCAAATGCTAAACTTAAGATCACACTGCAAATATTGAAATACAGAAGAAAAACTTATATATATATATATATATATATATATATATATATATATATATATATATATATATATATATATATATATATATATATATATATATATATGTGTGTGTGTATATTTTAGTCATCCGGAGGCATTTGTGCATTTTTTTCCCTGACTTATATGCTAATCAGAGATATCTGCAGTGATATAATAGGCATGTGGAGATTAATCAATATGAATCGGTATCTAGAAACAAACGTGCGCAGTATGAGTGTATCGACATCCTGATGGTGAATGCAATAATGAGTTGCACAAAGGGCGCAAGCACCGGGAAATATCGGTGCAAAGCCAGGCGCTCTGGTGTTGAATTTCCTGTGTTTTTTAGGCATACTGTAGATGCAAGTAGCAGTCGCAAGTATAACAATTTCTGCAAGTTAACAGATCAGTGTCAATCTATCCACCAAAGCTCCCCGAGGTGAAGCAGTGGCAAGGTGAAGTTTTTCTGTTAGTGTTTACTCTTTTTTCATGGTTGCTTTCAGTTCCCTGTCATTGTGTATTTTATGCTTTTTTATGCATAGAATGTTGCATGTGTCTGAGAGAGAGACAGAGAGAGAGAGAGAGAGAGAGAGAGAGAGAGAGAGAGAGAGAGAGAGAGAGAGAGAGAGAGAGAGAGAGAGAGAGATGCCATAACAGGATAATGTGATATTAACATGACACATTGGACTCTTTCAACATTACTCACCACAATAATAACTGTTTAATTTTTGATACCCTACCCTTCTGCTTTTATCATTTTGAAATAGGTTCAAGCACTGTGGACTGTACCTGTGTGCTTTAATGTGATAAATGTTCCCATTAGACACTGAAATCTATGACCAAAATCCAAAATAAACTCACCACTCCGTAAGCAACTGTATCACTGTAGGATCGGAGCTCAGGGTAGATGTTGGCAAGGAACCAGCTGAACGGTCGACAACGGAGTCTGGACCGCAGGGCTTTTCTTTCAGAAATGTCCCCAATGTCTATTCCTGAGTTCTGGAGTTAAAAAAAAAATAGGGTATACACAAAGTGTAGGTTGATTGAAAGGTTTTGAGCCCAATTATGATACCCCCCAAAATGAGTTTCCTGTTGTACTACCATTATGTGAAGTTTCATTGAAATCCACCACCAAGTTTAGACCAGTTGAGGATAAAATAGTTACTAGTGTAAAAAAGACAAACAATGCCTTTCTTTCTTGAGGTATGAACAACAACAGCCTCTCCACACCCTCTTTTCCAATTCCTACATGCTTTATGGTGTCCTTTCAGAGACCAACACTTCCTTAATTTGTCTTGGTCTGGAACTGGTACCACATTGTGCTGCTCAAACTACACTTTGGGGTTTGTCTGGCTTAATGACCAAAACCAGTCAGAGATTGAACCAGTGCTACATTGTTTAATGGATCCTTCAGGCACCCATTGTTATACACCCAAAATCTCAGTTGTTTTTACTGCTGTAACTCAGTGAGAAGAGGCTGTGTGTCCAGTAACAGATGGGTCTTGGGTAAGACACCAAAGTTTCTTCACATTGGAGCACATCATCCATAGGTGATTATTGGAGAACATCAAGGAAACACTTTATTAAGGACCCCTTCACACATAGTGTAAATGTGGCCGAATTGTGCATGAAGCAGGAAACGTATGCAATACATGTAAAATCGGAGCTACCTCCAATGCCTTGTACACCTGTTGCTACAACTATTTGGCACACCAGCGGCTGAAAGACATAGTGTGTCCTGTGAGAGCCCATTCGATCCCTTTCACGGCAGGTGTCGGCCAAATTACAGCTGACACACACGAACATCCAACACTTGGCACTTAGAAAATGTGTGGCCATTCGCGCAGTCAACAGTCAACAGACGATCACTTTCGAGCTTGCAATGAAATTTGTCTAAGTGCCCCCACGACTGCAAAGTTACCAAGTACACATGTGGTGTGCCAGAGTGTCAGATCCCCCCACAACACATGTGCATGTTTTATGTTTTTTGTGCATTCCCCTGCTCCCCCTCAACACATGGCGTGCGCGTGGTTCGCACCCCCCCCGCAGAAGAGGCGCCTCATCTGATCACAGACTGACACCTTGGTCTGTGTGCTGAACAGACTGGGGGTGTGGTTGGTTGCCCACAGCAGCAGCTGTTGACATCTCTGGTTCTGGATTTCGCAGCTGCAGAACACATACTGTGTTGACGGACACACGTGTGTGCTTGCTGTCCTCACGTGGAAATACATAAAACATATATTGCTTCTATGACGGGCTGGAGAGCACACACAGCATGCACATTGACAGGCTGTCCCAGTTGAAACGGACCGTCAGTTCATGTGGACACGCAGCAGGTGATCTGAATGTTACGTCTGTCTGACAGACTGTCCTGTGGGCAGTGCACACCAGGACAAGCCAACACTGTGACAAGTATTCCACTTTCAGTCACATATCAGCAGAAAAATGCTGCCTGTAACAAATGCTGTATGGTCAGTTATCACTGTGCTTTTCTATTTTTTTAAATAGAAAAATACATTATGGCCTTGTTGATTTTAGTCATTTCACACGCCTGTTATAAGACAATGATTGTAGCGCAGTGGTAAAGTTTATGTTTGGTAATCAGAGCTTTTGGAAATTGCAGGTTCGAATCCCGTGAGTGGCATTTATTTTTTATTTAACCAGGGTTATTGAACCACAGGGTTCTGTATCGCATCTCCTTTTATTTACTACTCTACTGGTGGTTGGCTCTCACTGCGGTATTGTATCACTTCCTGTTCCGGAGCACAGCGGTGTTTTGCTGTATCTGTTAGCTGTTTAATCTGCGCAGTTAGATTGATCTAGTTAACTAGATAACGATTTGTTTCACAGTGTAATCTTCACGTGCCTTAACTAAAGCACTCCCTCTGCTGAATCACCTCTAAATTATTTACACATTATTCACTTTGTGTGTTTTTAGGAATCCCTAGCTTAGCGCAGCTACTAGCTCTTAGCCAGTTTACCATGGCGGCTTCTCCTGTCTCTCCTGCACTTTTCTGCTCTGGGTGTGAAATGTTTAGTTATTCCTCGGCCTCCTTTAGCAGTAATGGTACTTGTAATAAGTGTAGCTTATTCGTAGGTTTGGAGGCCAGGCTGGGCGAATTGGAGACTCGGCTCCACACCGTGGAAAATTCTACAGCTAGGCAGGCCCCTGTAGTCGGTGTGGACCAAGGTAGCTTAGCCACTGTTAGTTTCCCTCTGGCAGATCCCGAGCAGCCGGGAAAGCAGGCCGAGTGGGTGACTGTGAGGAGGAAGCGTAGTTCTAAACAGAAGCCCCGTGCACACCGCCAACCCGTTCACATTTCTAACCATTTTTCCCCACTTGACAACACACCCGCCGAGGAACAAACTCTGGTTATTGGCGACTCTGTTTTGAGAAATGTGAAGTTAGCGACACCAGCAACCATAGTCAATTGTCTTCCAGGGGCCAGAGCAGGCGACATTGAAGGAAATTTGAAACTGCTGGCTAAGGCTAAGCGTAAATTTGGTAAGATTGTAATTCACGTCGGCAGTAATGACACCCGGTTACGCCAATCGGAGGTCACTAAAATTAACATTGAATCGGTGTGTAACTTTGCAAAAACAATGTCGGACTCTGTAGTTTTCTCTGGGCCCCTCCCCAATCGGACCGGGAATGACATGTTTAGCCGCATGTTCTCCTTGAATTGCTGTCTGTCTGAGTGGTGTCCAAAAAATGAGGTGGGCTTCATAGATAATTGGCAAAGCTTCTGGGGAAAACCTGGTCTTGTTAGGAGAGACGGCATCCATCCCACTTTGGATGGAGCAGCTCTCATTTCTAGAAATCTGGCCAATTTTCTTAAATCCTCCAAACCGTGACTATCCAGGGTTGGGACCAGGAAGCAGAGTTGTAGTCTTACACACCTCTCTGCAGCTTCTCTCCTCCTGCCATCCCCTCATTACCCCATCCCCGTAGAGACGATGCCTGCTCCCAGACCACCAATAACCAGCAAAAATCTATTTAAGCATAAAAATTCAAAAAGAAAAAATAATATAGCACCTTCAACTGCACCACAGACTAAAACAGTTAAATGTGGTCTA
Organism: Thalassophryne amazonica; assembly: GCF_902500255.1. Lineage (NCBI taxonomy): Eukaryota > Metazoa > Chordata > Actinopteri > Batrachoidiformes > Batrachoididae > Thalassophryne > Thalassophryne amazonica. Next base: position 106,351,337 of record NC_047110.1, on the reverse strand, counting down.
TTAAACATTAGGTCTCTCTCTTCTAAGTCCCTGTTAGTAAATGATATAATAATTGATCAACATATTGATTTATTCTGCCTTACAGAAACCTGGTTACAGCAGGATGAATATGTTAGTTTAAATGAGTCAACACCCCAGAGTCACACTAACTGCCAGAATGCTCGTAGCACGGGCCGAGGCAGAGGATTAGCAGCAATCTTCCATTCCAGCTTATTAATTAATAAAAAACCCAGACAGAGCTTTAATTCATTTGAAAGCTTGACTCTTAGTCTTGTCCATCCAAATTGGAAGTCCCAAAAACCAGTTTTATTTGTTATCATCTATCGTCCACCTGGTCGTTACTGTGAGTTTCTCTGTGAATTTTCAGACCTTTTGTCTGACTTAGTGCTTAGCTCAGATAAGATAATTATAGTGGGCGATTTTAACATCCACATTGATGCTGAGAATGACAGCCTCAGCACTGCATTTAATCTATTATTAGACTCAATTGGCTTTGCTCAAAATGTAAATGAGTCCACCCACCACTTTAATCATATCTTAGATCTTGTTCTGACTTATGGTATGGAAATTGAAGACTTAACAGTATTCCCTGAAAACTCCCTTCTGTCTGATCATTTCTTAATAACATTTACATTTACTCTGATGGACTACCCAGCAGTGGGGAATAAGTTTCATTACACTAGAAGTCTTTCAGAAAGCACTGTAACTAGGTTTAAGGATATGATTCCTTCTTTATGTTCTCTAATGCCATATACCAACACAGTGCAGAGTAGCTACCTAAACTCTGTAAGTGAGATAGAGTATCTCGTCAATAGTTTTACATCCTCATTGAAGACAACTTTGGATGCTGTAGCTCCTCTGAAAAAGAGAGCTTTAAATCAGAAGTGCCTGACTCCGTGGTATAACTCACAAACTCGCAGCGTAAAGCAGATAACCCGTACGTTGGAGAGGAAATGGCGTCTCACTAATTTAGAAGATCTCCACTTAGCCTGGAAAAAGAGTCTGTTGCTCTATAAAAAAGCCCTCCGTAAAGCTAGGACATCTTACTACTCATCACTAATTGAAGAAAATAAGAACAACCCCAGGTTTCTTTTCAGCACTGTAGCCAGGCTGACAAAGAGTCAGAGCTCTATTGAGCCGAGTACTCCTTTAACTTTAACTAGTAATGACTTCATGACTTTCTTTGCTAATAAAATTTTAACTATTAGAGAAAAAATTACTCATAACCATCCCAACGATGTATCGTTCTCGTTGGCTGCTTTCAGTGATGCCGGTATTTGGTTAGACTCTTTCTCTCCGATTGTTCTGTCTGAGTTATTTTCATTAGTTACTTCATCAAAACCATCAACATGTCTATTAGACCCCATTCCTACCAGGCTGCTCAAGGAAGCCCTACCATTATTTAATGCTTCGATCTTAAATATGATCAATCTATCTTTATTAGTTGGCTATGTACCACAGGCTTTTAAGGTAGCAGTAATTAAACCATTACTTAAAAAGCCATCACTTGACCCAGCTATCTTAGCTAATTATAGGCCAATCTCCAACCTTCCTTTTCTCTCAAAAATTCTTGAAAGGGTAGTTGTAAAACAGCTAACTGATCATCTGCAGAGGAATGGTCTATTTGAAGAGTTTCAGTCAGGTTTTAGAATTCATCATAGTACAGAAACAGCATTAGTGAAGGTTACAAATGATCTTCTTATGGCCTCAGACAGTGGACTCATCTCTGTGCTTGTTCTGTTAGACCTCAGTGCTGCTTTTGATACTGTTGACCATAAAATTTTATTACAGAGATTAGAGCATGCCATAGGTATTAAAGGCACTGCGCTGCGGTGGTTTGAACCATATTTATCTAATAGATTACAATTTGTTCATGCTAGGACCAATTTTATTCACTTTATACATGCTTCCCTTAGGCAGTATTATTAGACGGCATTGCTTAAATTTTCATTGTTATGCAGATGATACTCAGCTTTATCTATCCATGAAGCCAGAGGACACACACCAATTAGCTAAACTGCAGGATTGTCTTACAGACATTAAGACATGGATGACCTCTAATTTCCTGCTTTTAAACTCAGATAAAACTGAAGTTATTGTACTTGGCCCCACAAATCTTAGAAACATGGTGTCTAACCAGATCCTTACTGTGGATGGCATTACCCTGACCTCTAGTAATACTGTGAGAAATCTTGGAGCCATTTTTGATCATTCAATGCGCATATTAAACAAATATGTAGGACTGCTTTTTTGCATTTACACAATATCTCTAAAATTAGAAAGGTATTGTCTCAGGGTGATGCTGAAAAACTAATTCATGCATTTATTTCCTCTAGGCTGGACTATTGTAATTCATTATTATCAGGTTGTCCTAAAAGTTCCCTGAAAAGCCTTCAGTTAATTCAAATTGCTGCAGCTAGAGTACTGACGGGGACTAGAAGGACAGAGCATATCTCACCCATATTGGCCTCTCTTCATTGGCTTCCTGTTAATTCTAGAATAGAATTTAAAATTCTTCTTCTTACTTATAAGGTTTTGAATAATCAGGTCCAATCTCATCTTAGGGACCTCATAGTACCATATCACCCCAATAGAGCGCTTCGCTCTCAGACTGCAGCCTTCAGCTTTCAGGCTCCTCTCCTGTGGAACCAGCTCCCAATTCAGATCAGGGAGACAGACACCCTCTCTACTTTTAAGATTAGGCTTAAAACTTTCCTTTTTGCTAAAGCTTATAGTTAGGGCTGGATCAGGTGACCCTGAACCATCCCTTAGTTATGCTGCTATAGACGTAGACTGCTGGGGGGTTCCCATGATGCACTGAGTGTTTCTTTCTCTTTTTGCTCTGTATGCACCACTCTGCATTTAATCATTAGTGATTGATCTCTGCTCCCCTCCACAGCATGTCTTTTTCCTGGTTCTCTCCCTCAGCCCCAACCAGTCCTAGCAGAAGACTGCCCCTCCCTGAGCCTGGTTCTGCTGGAGGTTTCTTCCTGTTAAAAGGGAGTTTTTCCTTCCCACTGTCGCCAAGTGCTTGCTCATAGGGGGTCGTTTTGACCATTGGGGTTTTTACGTAATTATTGTATGGCTTTGCCTTACAATATAAAGCGCCTTGGGGCAACTGTTTGTTGTGATTTGGCGCTATATAAATAAAATTGATTGATTGATTGATTTATTATTTATATCAACCCAGTGATATTCACTAATTATACAGCTGGTTTTTATTTTTATTTTTCTCCACATCAGCAGCGCAATGTTTTTGTGGTTCGCTCATATGAGCTGTTCCGCAGTGATTCACCCTGATTTGACTTATTCGTACTATGTGTGAAGGGGCCCTTAATGTTGGCTTATTTAAGTACATTTTTGGAGGTAAACCTCTAAATACCTGCAAAAATCATGTTAGATTTTGTTTTCAAATATATACTAATCACAAAAAGTTTGCCTCAGAAAAACCTCACTATTTCACATCATTCTTAGTGTGCAAAGGCATTTAGAGCTGATTAAGGAGCAGCATAAGTCAAAGAACTGCATCATGATCAAATATCAGGTTTTTTTGCATTAACATGGTTATTTATTTATTTGTTTTATTTATTTTCCATATTTAACTAACATATAAGTGGCTATGTGTAACTTTTATGAATAAATTTCCACATAATGCAGAGATGTTCTTATATTTTAAGAACATTTTATATTTTCTTATAAGTTATCAAGAACAAGAAAAGTTTGGGAATTCTTTTCATCTTTTGCATGTCTAAACTATGTTGCAGTCTGATAAAAACACAACAACAAACACATAACACAGCCCGCATCACACACATACATGCAGTCCATGTACCTGAAGTGGAACATTCCAGGCCATGTAGACATGACTCTTGGACTGGTCCATCCAGACTTCTGCTACCCTCAGAGCGTTACGACGCACGTGAGCCGTCAGGTTCTTTGTGTAGGGTTTGTGGGCGCGTTCTATGTGGGCTATCCTGGAGCAAGGTAGAACTTCCACACTGCCCCCACACTGCCACACCTTAGTAACACACACAGACACACTGAATGGTTACACATCCTCTTTTCTGGCAGCTCTTATAAAATCATGTGTGTCCTTGTGTACTGTTGTCTGGAAGGTGTAAAAGAAGTCAGCAGGTTAATGTGCTGCTGAGATAAACCAGACTGACTCTATTAAATTCTTCACATCCACAATTAAAAGGCATCTGTTGCCTTTAACACACTAAATTTCACATCCAGAATGAAAAGGCACCTGTTGCCTTTAACACACTAAATGGCCTAAAGGTTAGTGGAGGGGTCTCGCCTGGATAATCATAGGTTCAATCACTTGATTGGATAGATAAATACTGATGGGAAATGTGATAGAACACTACCAGACCGAAGGCTGGTTTTCACTTGCTGTGGGTCATTGTTGTCCCAACTGACATCTGAAGAGGACATGGCAGTTCTCCTTTTTGTGTTTTTCTTGGAAATACATGTGAAAAAATGGGTTGTCTCATATTCAGGGTCTATACTTTCACATGTCAACACATCCACCAAACACACACATGAAACAAGTGTGCCCTACATGACTAAAATGACCCCCCTTAACTTTCTTTTCTTTTCTTTTTTTCTTTTGGATCCAATTTGACAGAGTTGAATTTTTTCTGGTGAGTGTTGTTGTCATAGAAAGACAATCCATATGCTGAACATTTGTTTTTCTAATGAAAACAGTGGGATAAAGCACCATAGTCAGTTATTTTCATTTTGTGCCAGGAAACTGCTAAATAAACATGGGGCCTACACAACTGAGGAGACATTATGAAGAAAACGTGAAACTCGTGATAAATGCAACAAAGTCATCAAACAACTCTCAAGCAGCCAAGAACTAATAATGCACCAGCATCTTAACAAAAACTCAGAATTCCAAGAAACTGACAGGTGAGTTTGTAAGTACGTGCTTGTAAAATGAATTATGGACTGCCCATAAAATGTGCTTTTCTTAGCTTTATCTATCTATCTATCTATCTATCTATCTATCTATCTATCTATCTATCTATCTATCTATCTATCTATCTATCTATCTATCTATCTATCTATCTATCTATCTATCTATCTATCTATCTATCTATCTATCTATCTATCTATCTATCTATCTATAGATATAATCATCAGGAAGTCATTTTCCACAAATATGTCTTAAAAGAGGTTCATCTTATACTCAGGACTGTATTATGTTAAGAACAATTTACGTCACTGATGAAGACAACTTTGCTATGATACTTTGATGGTTGACTTTAATGCAAAACAAATGCAATTTCCAATGATAGCAGCACTCAAAATCAAACAGAGGTCACCTTCAGAGCAAAAAAAACGATCAGTAGAGAATTCTGATTGAACCAATATGTTCTCACTGATGTCCCGTCATTTGTGTTTTTACTTGTCCTGCCAGCCGTCACAGAATGACAGTGAAACTGTCGCCCAGTCAGCAGGAGAAATGACAGCCAAGCTGAGATAATACACGTTTTTTTTTCTCAGAAATACATGAACGTGCTGTGTGAAGGACTTACACCGCGGGGTGAAAGTGTGGGGAGCCTCCACCCCCAATCCAACAATGTGCTTCTGAATGTGAGGAAGTGCAGAAAGACACAAAACGGACAGTGAAGAGAAGGAGACTGAAGACAGTTTGGTAAAGAATGAGGGCCATAAAACAGCAGAGGTGAATGAATAAAACACCCAGAGATAAAGCGTGAAGTAAAGAGATAAAGAAAGTGAAATAGAAGAGGAGGAGAATAACCATCCTTTACAAAGTCGGCTCCTTTCTTCTTCTTTTATCTTCTCTCCAGCAAAACCCTCCTGGAGGAAGATAAAACAGGCCCGTGCAACAACGGTTACAGAGAAAACACAAAAGAACGCCACGCAGAGTCTTTCTGCTTTGTATTCCGGTTGGCAACTAATGTCTGGAGCTTCTTTGAGATCGGTGCGGCAAGCAGACCAAAGAGGGACAAATTTCACCGCCGCATTTCCATCTCAAATTGTCGCTTCTTCAGTTTAACGTGGAACAGATCCTGCTGGTATGTAGGCTTGTGCTTTTGAAAGTTTCAACGACAATGTTCAAAGCAAAGAAAGACGTGAAGTTAAACTCACGGAGAACAGCGGCCAACATTAAACACAGCGAATCTCTCCAAAAAAATAATCGTTATGACAATAAGAGCGTGCAGAGCAGAGATACAGGCTGCAGGAAGTGGATTAAAAAAACCTTTGGCACAAAGAAGATGGAAGGAAAACAAACTGGCTGTTTTCTGACTTAAGCCTCAGCTTGAACTTTGAAGAAGATGAATTGCTTATAGCAAGTGAAACGTCCTTGACATGTGAAGAGTGCCAGTCCTGTCAAAAATGTCACTGCTGATTTCCATAATTACTGATCTGTAACGCGACGTTCCACAGAGCAGACTGTAGCAAAGATGGAAATATTTGACTTTTACTTCTCATCTTTAATATTTGTATGTGCACAGCAGTGAATAATGAAATAATATATGGTGACGTGTGTGTGTGTGTGTTTGATAAGTCAAAGAGTCTGCACAGATTCTTTCAAAAGGGGTGGGAATATTAGCTGCATAGATATCTAGAGGTGATTAGATTTTGGAGCAGTGCAGTTAAAGGTTAAAGGTTACGGTCTTAAATCCTGGTCTTAAAACCTTTTTTTTTGTATATCTCAACAACCAAAAAACCTAGATAGATCAACCACGGTGGGAATATTACCATATTTTACGTATAACATGAAAAACCCATATATAGGTCCTGCTTTTTTGTGTATTATCAGCTGTTTAATTTTGGATTTTTTTGTGCATTCTGGTTGTGTAATTTTTATTATTGGTATTTATTCAGTTACAAGTTAGTTTTTTTTATTTAGTGCTCTGATTCCTCGGAAATTCTTATAGAAACAGACATTATAATTTAATTGTTAAGAACGGATGTGTTGTTTTCGGTATACGAGTATAAATCGCAGGACAAAACAAAACTTTTTTTTTTTTTTTTACTCCAGAAAATATAGTACTTGCATAAATCTAGAGGCGATAAGATCTTGGATTAATGTGGTCAAAGGTCAATGAAAACCTGATAAAAATCAAATCAAAACAAAACAAAAACAAAAAACATGTTTTTATGTATCTCAATCACCAAGAAGCCTAGATGGATGATCTAAAGCATTTATTGATCAGCAAAATATTTGTGATTGATTGGTATGAATGACATCATAATGAAATTACCAAAAAACTCACATGATGATGTTGTACATTGTCAAAAACACCATTACAGACAGATGCAAAACTTACGTACACATTTATATCGTTGTGTAGTGTATGGTCGCCCCGAAATGTGCTTCTCTGGGCCTTTTTCTGGGGTGACAAAAGTCTCTACTCCAGAAGGGGCAAGAATAGCTCAGTTGGTAGAGCGAGATGTCTTATGACCGAAGGGTTGGCGGTTTGAATCTGGCTCCCAACCAGTCAAAAATCTGCATGTTGGGCAAGAAACTTAACCCGCCTTGCATGTGTATGAATGAGGTGGTGGTCACAGGAGCCACAGGTGCAGAATGGCAGCCAAACGTCTTGTCAGTTTTCCCCAGGGCAGCTGTAGCTACACTAGTAGCTTACTACCACCAACATGAGTGAATGAATCTTGCAACTTTGCAGAAGTGCTCCATAAATCCAAGTCATTATTATTATTATTATTATTATTATTATTATTATTATTAAATAGGTACATCTGGGTGGCCCAGAATAAATGTTGGATGGGCTCAAAGCTGACTGATTATTAACTGAAGCAGTAAGCGCCAAGCTAGACTTGCAAAGGAAGAGTATAACAGTATTGAAACTGTATGTCGAAACTTTCCCAGGATACATCGCTGCATGAACCCGGAGGGTCTCCACCCTCCACCACAATGGGAACACAACAGCTGAGAAAACTAATTACGGGGCCAATCTTGTAAATCTTTGCAACATCTAGGTTGTAGATCGAGTGCCGTCGTTGGAACCGGACCAACAGTCACAGACATACACACACACACATACACACACACAATCTAGCTGGACACTTACAGCGCCATCTGGAGGTTGAGTGCATATGCGAAGTTTTCTACTGGTGAAACTGTCAATAAGATGACACATTTGGAAGTAATGCAGCATCTATGTGCTTCTCCTTTTAAGCCCAGGTGCGAGTTGTGAGTGAGTTGTCATTATTTTTAGAGGCATAACGATGAACTACATTGCGCTTAAGTGCACACGAGGATGAGGGAAATGCATTATGGGAAATGTCTGGGTTCTTACCACTCTTAGCCAAGATTATAGAGTCATCTATGACTGCTGGCGAGCAGAAAAGCTTTTAAAGTTTTGCTTCACACAATGGCTGATGCCCTGAGTGAAGGGAGCGAGCTGAAGCAGCAGCAAATAACGATGCATTCAGTTCTTGATGTGTTTTGAAAATGTTGACATATTTTAGAACTCGCTCATGCAGCGTAATGTGAGGAACACTAGCAATACAACCAGCGCTGTTTCTCTGCATGAGCATCTACAAACAGACTGGGACATGACAGACTGGAAATAAACTGACAATAAAAACCTTCCTGTGCAGGTCAGGGATCTTGCTTAGGGTGCCAGAATATTTGTTTTTAATGCACGGTCAGGCACTACAAGGAACCCAGTGTTAACCGCCATACTGTTTCAGAGAGAAGCCAAGTGATCAGCGTGAATCAAGGGAGCAACCAAGGAAAACAAAAAGTCACAAATCATAAGGCTATATTTAAAAGGAACCTGGGTAGGACTATTACTGAGCATATTAGGTAGGACAGTTTAGAGACAAAGTTAGAGAGGTTAGATTGAGATGGTGTGGACATGTGCAGGTTATATACAAATAAGGATGCTGAGGATGGGGTCACAAGGCAGGAGGAGAAGAGGGAGGCCAGAGGGAGATAGAGATGGATCTGCTGCAGCTGTAGCCGCCTCTAACAGGAGCAGCCAGAAGAAAAGAAGTACAAGAACAAGAAAAAGGTCTTCTGGGCACCTTCACAAATTTTATTTGCTTGTGGAAGAATATAATGTTCATAGTAAACTAATTTAACATTGGAGAACATTATTGTCTTCAATCATTAAGATGTTGAGAAAGAAGAAGAAGAAGAAGAAGCAGAAGAAGAAGAAGCAATGTTTAGGATGTCATACCAAAGTAATAGTAAGTCCATTCGGCTTCTCCCTTTTTTCACTCAAGATCACCACAGCAGATCTCAGGTGGATCTGCACAGTGATTTGGCACATGTTTTGTGCCAGATGCCCTTCCTGATGCACCTCCACATTACATGGAGGATTGGCAAGGGTGGGTTTGAACCGGGAACCTTCTGCATTGCAAACAAGTGCACTTACCAACTTCAGACCAAAATAATATATTATTATTAATATTTTATATACAATAATAACAAATAACTAGTTGCAGTGGCACTGCACTTTTAAAAAATCCCTAAACGCTGCACCTGAGTCAACAGTTTTTGTTTATTCCAGCTGTTGCATCAGTTGCATCCTCTTGGGACAGATTTGTGCTGTCAGGTGTGTGTGCTGTCAAGAAATGCAATAAAAGCATAAATCCCTGCAGTGACACTGTGTCACGCCACCGTGCAAGGCCTTGACGGACCTGAGCTTTCTGTAAACAGGGTGTTTATTTATCCTGCACACAAGACACTTTTATTGTTAGTGTAAAGATTAACTGACATGAGAATCTTAAATACACTGACTCAAGTGCTCTTTACAACAAAACTATGAATGAAATGCGGAGTAAAAAAAGATCTTATGAAATGACTCTGCTCTGTAAGTGCGTGTCTATGTGTTCACATTGTACAACAAAAACCACTTCACACAACATTCCAATATGAAACAAACTGTTGAACTGTTGAATCTCAGAGTGCTGGTAGGTTGTGTTCAGAACACCTACAATTATATTCAGAAGTGAATTCCAACGACACTTTGTTGGATGTTGAGATTTTTTTTTCCATAAAAATCAAACAATCTGTGACAAGGAACAATTCCATTTTAAACACTGCAAATCATTACAGACAATGTGGATACAGACAGCCATAACGGACAAGAACAATAACAAAACATGAGTGATAATACGGCACATTTACTTGAACACTAAGGGAAAAAATAGTCCATATTTAAAAAAAGAAAAAAATTAAATGAATGAAATCTTTTAATTGCAAAACTAGGATCCCAAACTGTGCTGTTAAAAATAAAAATTCAATATCTGACACTGAGCCAGAAACAGGGCAGAGTAAACACAGAGTAAAGCCCAGGTTACACATACACGGTTTTGTCGGCGGGTAGTACGTAGACCGAAGTTCGCGGTAGTTCCGGCTGTTTTCGCGGTGGAAAGGGGCGGAGCATTTCGCCGGCGTTTTGAGCGCCGTACTAGCCACAAATACGCGGATAAAACGCTGCTAAATCCGCCGAATAAAGCGACGTTTTGACACCATAGCATCCGGCACATGTCAGGCAACAGGGGTTAATACCCAGTTCTATCCTTTACAATCGCAGGTTAAGACGCGCGTGAGAACGGCGGTGTTCTGCTGCCGCCGATAATGCCCTGTGTACTGCTGGATTTATCCAGGCAAATCCTGCGTTACTCCAGAAACTTTTGCATATAGGCACCGCCCCCAGAGTATAATAGGCTGAAGCAGCTGTCACTGCAGGGGGAGGGAGCTCATCTCTCAGCCTTTTCTTCTCCTTCCTTTTTCCCTCCTCAACATGTTGCTCATCTCCACCTCAGGGCTACCCTCTGCTTCTGAACCAGACCTCTTGGTAAGTCCTTGCTGCTGCCAATTTTCTTTTAGGAGGCATACTGGAGCTTCTCTGCAAAAATATCTGGAGCTGGCCACGAGTGAGGGGCCCGCATGCAGCGCGCTAGCGTTTTTATACTGACCGCCGCCTATCGGCCGTTTGGAGCACCATTAACCGGGAGGTGGCGTTTAGAACGGCGTACTGTCTGCTAGCGCTGCCATTTTGTCTGCCTATGTCGCCGGTTAAAACGCCTTTGAGGACGCCGATGTGGGCTCTATCGCCGTTTTACACGCCGTTGGTTAGGGATACAATGCCGGCCACCAATTACGCCGGTGTAAACTGCGGCACTACAGGAAGGGGCAGGATGAAATGGCGATTAAAAAGTATCAAACGCCGTTGTTCATGTTGTCTCCGTCGTCACGCGAATTCTCCGGGAGCGCTCCTGGAATTATTTGACATGTTGAATAATTTTTTTCGACGATTCCCGGTAAAGCCGGAACTAAGCCACGCCCCCTAGTGCTGGCGTTAACAATGGCGTGTGATCCTTAAGACCGGGAGCTCTTACCGTCTATGTGTAAATGGGGCTTAAGTCATCAGTCATGAAAATGTCAGAGATTTAATCCCTGTTCATCTTCTGTGCATATTAAAATATACTTGAACAAAACACTGATTTGCTGAATTGTTGAAGTGAAAATTGTTCATCACCCTGCATCAGTGGCAGTCCTAGAGTGATTTACTCCCTGGGCGAAACTCCCTGTGTGCGCCCCCCCACCCGCGCACACTAACATGGCCACCACCTCCGCCCCACCACCCATGAAAACACTAACTTCGTCCAGAACACCCACAATCCCACAAATTAACTCACAACAGCTATTTTCAAGAACAAATTTCCGGTTTTAATGACTACTGCAATAACAAAACACAAAGAAATTGGCACAGTCTAATGTGTCATCATCCATGGACTTATCTGCAATGATCATCTCAAAAGTTTGCAGGAGGGCATCATAATTGTTTGCCACAGTGCTCACTATCATGATGTGAAATTCCATCGAGTAGGAGCATTTCTGGGCAACCTGCAAACTCAAGAAAAGACATCCTCTTTGTGGATTTTGAGAAAAATGTGGCAAACCCAGAGAGTGATGCAAAAAATCAGATAAGCATTTAGCCCCCTGAGACATAGCATAGCAATGCACAAACATTGCACTGGGGGCTGTTGCTTTAACTTTGGCCTGAAAACCATTGAGAGCTGAAGCCATGACAGCAGCCATGGCTTCTTCGTAAGGACGACTATCAAATGGCTTCGCCAAAATCCGGTCCACAACATTCAAATTGTCTGCCATTATGTGCAGCTTGCTACCTAGCTAGCTCGCTAGCTGGGACTGGCGCGAGGCTAGTGTGAAGTTTGTCCGCCTGTGAGTGCTTTGTGAAGGTGGAGGAGCTCAGCAGCACCCGCTGCTCGGTAGGGACAGAAACTGCGATAGAAGTCAGAAAGAGTGATAGAAGTCAGTCTCCAAACACAAGCACCTACAAAAAAAAAAAAACACCAGAAATAGAAGCTCGATTTGTCGCTAGTCGTTTTTAACAAAGAAAATGCCGCTAAGAGGATTAGGAAAGTCTCCAGTTCAACTCAGAACAGAATGAAAATTAAAAAATGCTCCCACGGATGTTTACACCAAAAGCTCGCTGATTCGCTCATTTCGCTGTCAATCAAAAAGGGATTCAGCCTCAGACAGATCATCCAATCATCATGCAGAAGCTGAGCCGAGGCCGGCCCACTGCCCCATAGACCCCCAGACACGCTGAGCATCCGATGGGCGAGACAAAGCCCAGCATTTATGCAATGACTTGTCTCGTTTCGCTGCATGCTTTGTGTCGCTATTGAAGTCTGTGGACGCTCAGCGTCCACACTGTTAAAAGCACTGTGAAGTTGTGGGTTTGAGTGAGAGGAAAGCCGTGTCGTTACCATTGATAAGAAGCTGATTCAGAACAAAAGTTGAGCGCGTTGTAACCACGAACCCCCCCATCAGGACAACCCCCCCCACCCCGTTTTTTTTTCTTCCCCGCACGGTCGTGCCCCCCCCCCCCCCCCGCGATGCTGCCCCGGGCGGCTGCCCGGTCGGCCTGCCTCCAGGACCGCCCCTGCCCTGCATGGATGTCTTCAGACAGAACCACAATATTTTCTGTTTTTCAAGCATTTTTAGAAATACAAATTGAGGAAATGTTTCTAGATGGGGTATTTTAAATGATACTGTTTTCAGTCAAATGTAGTACACTTTAATTTCTTTTTAATGCAAAAAAATTGACTTGAATTAATGTCAAATCTGTTATTATGTACATCAGTACATAACAATTTACAATTACTTCCTGCCTAGGACCCAAACAGGTCTAGGCAGGTGTTCTAGGCACGTCCAGCTGGTTGGAGACCTTGGGCAAGGTGGAGAGATTATATCTGTACAGTGGCCTGGGAACGTCTCGGGATGTCCTAGTCAGGCCCGGGAAAGGGAAGTTTTTGGTCCCCTACCGGAGCTGTTGCCCCTGTGACCTGATCCCGGATAAGCGGGTGAAGATGGATGTATGTATAATTTTGATTTGACGTAGATTTCCTTTTATATAATATTGAGTTTCTTGAGTCAAACTGAATAAATCATGTAAAAAACTAATAAAGCTGTCATTCTGTCAAAAGAAAGGTCATTCATTTGTTGTGTGTTTCACGTGCACGCCTTACCACGTTTCAGTCTGAATTACAACACATCCCAAAGGACACAATGTAATAAACATATTTCTAACCTAACATTCATGAAATGGCTGCATGCAACATTTAGGCCATGATTTACGCTTGCTGAACCTCAACTTACCCTGATGCCCAGTTCCACGTTTTCTCCCCCATAAATTTCCATGCCTTCGTCGAGCAGTCCGATCTCCTCAAAGTACCTCCTGTCCACCACAAAACAGCCAATCAGAGCCGGGCTCCTGAAACACAAGGTGAAGGGAGGAGTGATTGACAGCAGAAATGGAGAGAGAGAGAGAAACAAAGGTGAAATTGTAATTATTCCAAGATGGCCATGACGTTTCTGTGAGTTATTAAACTGCACATGCAAATTTTGCTTACACAGATAGAAAACTACAGAGCCCTGGAAGTGTCATCGCAAAATGTTTTGCATGTGGAGAGAATGTGCGCACGTTTCATTATATTGTGCGCACATTATCATTATATTGTGTGTTTGTTTTATTATGTTGTGCACACATTTTATTATATTGTGTGCACCGTTATTATATTGTGCACTAATTTATTATATTGTGCACACGGTTTATTATATTGTGTGCTCATTTTATTATATTGTGCACTCGTTTTATTATATTGTGCACATGTTTTATTATATTGTGCGTTCATTTTATTATATTGTGTGCTCATTTTTATTATATTGTGCACTCATTTTATTATATTGTGCACACGGTTTATTATATTGTGTGCTCATTTTATTATATTGTTTGGCCTCTACTGGTGGTTGGCTCTCACTGCGGTATTGTATCACTTCCTGTTCCGGAGCACAGCGGTGTTTTTCTGTATCTGTTAGCTGTTTAATCTGCGCAGTTAGATTGATCTAGTTATCTAGATTACGATTTGTTTCCCAGTGTAATCTTCACGTGCCTTAACTAAAGCACTCCTTCTGCTGAATCACCTCTAAATTATTTACACATTATTCACTTTGCGTGTTTTTAGGAATCCGCTAGCTTAGCGTAGCTACTAGCTCTTAGCCGATTTAGCATGGCGGCTTCTCCTGTCTCTCCCGCACTTTTCTGCTCTGGGTGTGAAATGTTTAGTTATTCCTCGGCCTCCTTTAGCAGTAACGGTACTTGTAATAAGTGTAGCTTATTCATAGCTTTGGAGGCCAGGCTGGGCGAATTGGAGACTCGGCTCCGCACCGTGGAAAATTCTACAGCTAGCCAGGCCCCTGTAGTCGGTGCGGACCAAGGTAGCTTAGCCGCCGTTAGTTCCCCCTGGCAGATCCCGAGCAGCCGGGAAAGCAGGCCGACTGGGTGACTGTGAGGAGGAAGCGTAGTCCTAAACAGAAGCCCCGTGTACACCGCCAACCCATTCACATTTCTAACCGTTTTTCCCCACTCGACGACACACCCGCCGAGGATCAAACTCTGGTTATTGGCGACTCTGTTTTGAGAAATGTGAAGTTAGCGACACCAGCAACCATAGTCAATTGTCTTCCGGGGGCCAGAGCAGGCGACATTGAAGGAAATTTGAAACTGCTGGCTAAGGCTAAGCGTAAATTTGGTAAGATTGTAATTCACGTCGGCAGTAATGACACCCGGTTACGCCAATCGGAGGTCACTAAAATTAACATTAAATCGGTGTGTAACTTTCCAAAAACAATGTCGGACTCTGTAGTTTTCTCTGGGCCCCTCCCCAATCGGACCGGGAGTGACATGTTTAGCTGCATGTTCTCCTTGAATTGCTGGCTGTCTGAGTGGTGTCCAAAAAATGAGGTGGGCTTCATAGATAATTGGCAAAGCTTCTGGGGAAAACCTGGTCTTGTTATGAGAGACGGCATCCATCCCACTTTGGATGGAGCAGCTCTCATTTCTAGAAATCTGGCCAATTTTCTTAAATCCTCCAAACCGTGACTATCCAGGGTTGGGACCAGGAAGCAGAGTTGTAGTCTTACACACCTCTCTGCAGCTTCTCTCCCCCTGCCATCCCCTCATTACCCCATCCCCGTAGAGACGGTGCCTGCTCCCAGACTACCAATAACCAGCAAAAATCTATTTAAGCATAAAAATTCAAAAAGAAAAAATAATATAGCACCTTCAACTGCACCACAGACTAAAACAGTTAAATGTGGTCTATTAAACATTAGGTCTCTCTCTTCTAAGTCCCTGTTGGTAAATGATATAATAATTGATCAACATATTGATTTATTCTGCCTTACAGAAACCTGGTTACAGCAGGATGAATATGTTAGTTTAAATGAGTCAACACCCCCGAGTCACACTAACTGTCAGAATGCTCGTAGCACGGGCCGAGGCGGAAGATTAGCAGCAATCTTCCATTCCAGCTTATTAATTAATCAAAAACCCAGACAGAGCTTTAATTCATTTGAAAACTTGACTCTTAGTCTTGTCCATCCAAATTGGAAGTCCCAAAAACCAGTTTTATTTGTTATTATCTATCATCCACCTGGTCGTTACTGTGAGTTTCTCTGTGAATTTTCAGACCTTTTGTCTGACTTAGTGCTTAGCTCAGATAAGATAATTATAGTGGGCGATTTTAACATCCACACAGATGCTGAGAATGACAGTCTCAACACTGCATTTAATCTATTATTAGACTCTATTGGCTTTGCTCAAAAAGTAAATGAGTCCACCCACCACTTTAATCATATCTTAGATCTTGTTCTGACTTATGGTATGGGAATTGAAGACTTAATAGTATTTCTTTCAGAAAGCGCTGTAACTAGGTTTAAGGATATGATTCCTTCTTTATGTTCTCTAATGCCATATACCAACACAGTGCAGAGTAGCTACCTAAACTCTGTAAGTGAGATAGAGTATCTCGTCAATAGTTTTACATCCTCATTGAAGACAACTTTGGATGCTGTAGCTCCTCTGAAAAAGAGAGCTTTAAATCAGAAGTGCCTGACACCGTGGTATAACTCACAAACTCGTAGCTTAAAGCAGATAACCCGTAAGTTGGAGAGGAAATGGCGTCTCACTAATTTAGAAGATCTTCACTTAGCCTGGAAAAAGAGTCTGTTGCTCTATAAAAAAGCCCTTCGTAAAGCTAGGACATCTTTCTACTCATCACTAATTGAAGAAAATAAGAACAACCCCAGGTTTCTTTTCAGCACTGTAGCCAGGCTGACAAAGAGTCAGAGCTCTATTGCGCTGAGTATTCCATTAACTTTAACTAGTAATGACTTCATGACTTTCTTTGCTAACAAAATTTTAACTACTAGAGAAAAAATTACTCATAACCATCCCAAAGACGTATCGTTATCTTTGGCTGCTTTCAGTGATGCCGGTATTTGGTTAGACTCTTTCTCTCCGATTGTTCTGTCTGAGTTATTTTCATTCGTTACTTCATCCAAACCATCAACATGTTTATTAGACCCCATTCCTACCAGGCTGCTCAAGGAAGCCCTACCATTATTTAATGCTTCGATCTTAAATATGATCAATCTATCTTTGTTAGTTGGCTATGTACCACAGGCTTTTAAGGTGGCAGTAATTAAACCATTACTTAAAAAGCCATCACTTGACCCAGCTATCTTAGCTAATTATAGGCCAATCTCCAACCTTCCTTTTCTCTCAAAAATTCTTGAAAGGGTAGTTGTAAAACAGCTAACTGATCATCTGCAGAGGAATGGTCTATTTGAAGAGTTTCAGTCAGGTTTTAGAATTCATCATAGTACAGAAACAGCATTAGTGAAGGTTACAAATGATCTTCTTATGGCCTCAGACAGTGGACTCATCTCTGTGCTTGTTCTGTTAGACCTCAGTGCTGCTTTTGATACTGTTGACCATAAAATTTTATTACAGAGATTAGAGCATGCCATAGGTATTAAAGGCACTGCGCTGCGGTGGTTTGAATCATATTTGTCTAATAGATTACAATTTGTTCATGTAAATGGGGAATCTTCTTCACAGACTAAAGTTAATTATGGAGTTCCACAAGGTTCTATGCTAGGACCAATTTTATTCACTTTATACATGCTTCCCTTAGGTAGTATTATTAGACGGTATTGCTTAAATTTTCATTGTTACGCAGATGATACCCAGCTTTATCTATCCATGAAGCCAGAGGATACACACCAATTAGCTAAACTGCAGGATTGTCTTACAGACATAAAGACATGGATGACCTCTAATTTCCTGCTTTTAAACTCAGATAAAACTGAAGTTATTGTACTTGGCCCCACAAATCTTAGAAACATGGTGTCTAACCAGATCCTTACTCTGGATGGCATTACCCTGACCTCTAGTAATACTGTGAGAAATCTTGGAGTCATTTTTGATCAGGATATGTCATTCAAAGCGCATATTAAACAAATATGTAGGACTGCTTTTTTGCATTTACGCAATATCTCTAAAATCAGAAAGGTCTTGTCTCAGAGTGATGCTGAAAAACTAAATCATGCATTTATTTCCTCTAGGCTGGACTATTGTAATTCATTATTATCAGGTTGTCCTAAAAGTTCCCTAAAAAGCCTTCAGTTAATTCAAAATGCTGCAGCTAGAGTACTAACAGGCACTAGAAGGAGAGAGTATATCTCACCCATATTGGCCTCTCTTCATTGGCTTCCTGTTAATTCTAGAATAGAATTTAAAATTCTTCTTCTTACTTATAAGGTTTTGAATAATCAGGTCCTATCTTATCTTAGGGACCTCGTAGTACCATATCACCCCAATAGAGCGCTTCGCTCTCAGACTGCAGGCTTACTTGTAGTTCCTAGGGTTTGTAAGAGTAGAATGGGAGGCAGAGTTCAGCTTTCAGGCTCCTCTCCTGTGGAACCAGCTCCCAATTCAGATCAGGGAGACAGACACCCTCTCTACTTTTAAGATTAGGCTTAAAACTTTCCTTTTTGCTAAAGCTTATAGTTAGGGCTGGATCAGGTGACCCTGAACCATCCCTTAGTTATGCTGCTATAGACGTAGACTGCTGGGGGGTTCCCATGATGCACTGTTTCTTTCTCTTTTGCTCTGTATGCACCACTCTGCATTTAATCATTAGTGATCGATCTCTGCTCCCCTCCACAGCATGTCTTTTTCCTGGTTCTCTCCCTCAGCCCCAACCAGTCCCAGCAGAAGACTGCCCCTCCCTGAGCTTGGTTCTGCTGGAGGTTTCTTCCTGTTAAAAGGGAGTTTTTCCTTCCCACTGTAGCCAAGTGCTTGCTCACAGGGGGTCGTTTTGACCGTTGGGGTTTTACATAATTATTGTATGGCCTTGCCTTACAATATAAAGCGCCTTGGGGCAACTGTTTGTTGTGATTTGGCGCTATATAAAAAAATTGATTGATTGATTGATTGATATTGTGTGCTCATTTTTATTATATTGTGCGCACATTATCATTATATTGTGTGTTTGTTTTATTATGTTGTCCACACATTTTATTATATTGTGTGCACCGTTATTATATTGTGCACTCATTTTATTATATTGTGCGCACGGTTTATTATAGTGTGTGCTCATTTTATTATACTCTGCGCACGTTTCATCATATTGTGCACTTGTTGTTGTGTGAGCCGCTGAAGAGGAGGTACTGCTGGCCCACCACCACCAGAGGGCGCCCTGTCTGGAGTGCGGGCTCCAGGCACCAGAGGGCGCTGCCGCCTCACAGGAGCAGCTGTCACTTATCGCCTACGACAGCTGTCACCAATCATCTGATCAGCAGTGGTATATCAGCAGGACGACATCTCCACCTCTTTGCCGAGATATCGCTCTACCTTGAAGGTACCATACTCAGCCGACTGTGTTGTCTTTTTTCGACATTAACACTTTGTTACTTTTGTGCGTTAAATAGCAGACATTCTTCCGACGAGAGGTGGAGGTGGTTTTCCCGCCATACGGGTTGCTGGGTGCAAATGCACCCACATTTAACTGTTTTTGTTCCTCGCCAGCAGTACCAGATTCGACACGCGGAGGCAGTGGCCACCTGGGAGTTCGGGACTTGGCGGCTCCAGTATTCCCGGGGTTCGGTGGCGGAGGAAAACGTGTGGTTCCGGTTCTGCTTTGGACAGACGTCTCTTATCTTCGAGCCTGCCCACGTGACACATTTTGTGAATTGACTTTTTTGTCTATTGTTGTAATCTGTTGTGTTTGTTGTGCTTTTTCACAACAGTAAAGTGTTGTTATTTGACTTCCTCCATTGTCCGTTCATTTGCGCCCCCTGTTGTGGGTCCGTGTTCCTACACTTTCACAATAGGATATCTCGGCCAACGTCATGGACCCCGAGGGGCGTCAACCGGCTGTTGAACGGCCAATGGAAGAGCAGGGTGCACAGGCGTCTGCAGGAGGAATGATCGGTGAGTTGCAGCGAATCCTCACCGCTTTTACGGCTCGGTTGGATCTAATGACCGAGCAGAACGTCCTCCTTAACCGCAGGGTGGAGGCTCTCGCCGCGCAGGTGGAAGCGCGCCCTCAGGGCGCTGCTGCGGCTCCCCCTCCTGTCGATCTTGTGCGCAACAGTGACGTTCCACAGGTCGTTCAACGACCCCTCCCACCTTCCCCTGAAGCATACATAAGTCCTCCAGAGCCGTACGGGGGTTGTGTGGAGACGTGCGTGGACTTTCTTATGCAGTGTTCGCTCGTCTTCGCACAACGTCCCGTCATGTACGCGACTGATGCTAGTAAGATAGCTTATGTGATTAATCTGCTTCGCGGTGAGGCACGCGCTTGGGCTACAGCACTCTGGGAGCAAAATTCACGGCTCCTTCTCACATATGATGGGTTTGTGAGGGAATTCAGAACAGTGTTTGATCACCCAAATAGAGGCGAGACCGCTTCAGCCGTGCTGCTGTCAATGAGACAGGGGTGCCGGAGTGCAGCTGCTTATGCAGTCGACTTCCGCATCGCGGCTGCGAGGTCCGGCTGGAATAGCACTGCCCTCCGTAAACGGACTGTCGTTGGTCCTGAAGGAGCACCTGGTGGCAAAGGACGAACCGCGGGATTTAGACGGGCTTATTGATCTCGTTATACGATTAGACAATCGGTTAGAAGAACGCCGTCGGGAACGAGACAAAGGGCGTGGCCGGGCACGCGCCGTCCCTCTCCCTTCCGGTTCCGACCGAGTTCCGCCCTCCCCACGCTCCACGGCCTCTACGCTCCGTGTGGTTACAGCTCCCCCTGCTGATGAAGCTATGGACACGAGCAGGGCCACATTTAGGCCACCAGATAGACAAAGGAGGCTGGTCCGCGGAGCGTGCTTTGTTTGTGGCTCAATAGAGCATCAAGTGAGGAACTGCCCCGAGCGGTTAAACACCAACGCCCGCCCCTAGAAACTGGGTTAGGGGTGGGTCAAAACATTCACGTGGGACATACCCATATTGCCACACGACTCCCAGTTACAATCCTTTATGAGGATTTAACCCTGAAGGCCCCAGCACTGGTGGACACGGGCTCTGAAGGGAATCTGCTAGACAGCAGATGGGCCAGGGAGGCAGGGCTCCCTCTGGTGGCGCTTACCTTGCTTGTGCAGGTGCGGGCACTAGATGGCTCCCTACTCCCTCTAATCACACATAAGACACCACCAGTAACTCTGGTGGTGTCACGGAACCACCGGGAGGAGATCGAGTTTTTTGTGACTCCTGCCACCTCCCGTGTGATTCTCGGGTTCCCTTGGATGTTAAAACACAATCCCCGGATCGATTGGCCGTCCGGGGTAGTGGTTCAGTGGAGCAAAACCTGCCATCAGGTATGTTTAGGTTCCTCGGTTCCTCCCGGTTCCCAGGCTAAGGAGGAGGTCAGAGTCCCGCCCAATCTTGGGACGGTGCCGGTGGAGTACCATGACCTTGTGGATGTGTTCAGTAAGGATCTGGCGCTCACCCTTCCCCCCACCGTCCGTACGATTGTGCCATTGAATTGGTTCCAGGCGTTGAGTTCCCGTCCAGCAGGCTGTACAACCTCTCACGACCTGAGCGCGAATCAATGGAGACCTACATCCGGGACTCTTTAGCCGCCGGGTTGATCCGGAATTCCACCTCCCCGATGGGTGCAGGTTTCTTTTTTGTGGGTAAAAAAGATGGCGGACTTCGTCCATGCATTGATTATAGGGGGCTGAACGAAATCACGGTTCGTAATCGATACCCGTTGCCCTTGTTGCATTCAGTGTTCACGCCCCTGCATGGAGCCCAGATATTCACTAAGCTAGATCTTAGAAATGCGTATCACCTGGTTCGGATCCGGAAGGGAGACGAGTGGAAGACGGCATTTAACACCCCCTTAGGTCACTTTGAGTACCTGGTCATGCCGTTCGGCCTCACAAATGCCCCCGCGACGTTCCAAGCATTAGTTAATGATGTCTTGCGGGATTTCCTGCACCGATTCGTCTTCGTATATCTAGACGATATACTCATCTTTTCTCCGGATCCTGAGACTCATGTCCGGCATGTACGTCAGGTCCTGCAGCGGTTGTTGGAGAACCGGCTGTTTGTGAAGGGCGAGAAGTGTGAGTTTCACCGCACCTCTTTGTCCTTCCTGGGGTTTATCATCTCCCCCAACTCCGTCGCTCCTGATCCGGCCAAGGTTGCAGCGGTGAGAGACTGGCCCCAACCCACCAGCCGTAGGAAGCTGCAACAGTTCCTCGGCTTTGCAAATTTCTACAGGAGGTTCATTAAGGGCTACAGTCAGGTAGTTAGCCCCCTGACAGCCCTGACCTCTCCAAAAGTCCCCTTCACCTGGTCGGATCGGTGCGATGCCGCGTTCAAGGAGTTGAAACGGCGCTTCTCGTCTGCACCTGTTCTGGTGCAGCCCGATCCTAGTCGCCAGTTTGTGGTTGAAGTGGACGCCTCGGACTCAGGGATAGGAGCCGTGCTATCCCAGAGCGGAAAGGCCGATAAGGTCCTTCACCCGTGTGCCTATTTTTCCCGCAGGTTGACCCCGGCCGAACGGAACTATGACGTCGGCAATCGAGAACTCCTTGCGGTGAAAGAGGCTCTTGAAGAGTGGAGACATCTGTTGGAGGGAACGTCCATGCCATTCACGGTTTTCACTGACCACCGGAACCTGGAGTATATCAGGACCGCCAAGCGGCTGAACCCCAGGCAAGCCCGCTGGTCACTGTTCTTCGGCCGTTTTGACTTCCGGATCACCTACCGTCCCGGGACCAAAAACCAGAGATCGGACGTCTTGTCCCGGGTGCATGAAGACGAAGTCAAAACGGAGTTGTTGGATCCACCGGAACCTATCATCCCGGAGTCCGCTATCGTGGCCACCCTCACCTGGGACGTAGAGAAAACCGTCCGGGAGGCCCTGGCACGGAGCCCGGATCCCGGAACTGGGCCGAAGAACAAACTGTACGTCCCACCAGAGGCCAGGGCTGCAGTCCTGGACTTCTGTCACGGCTCCAAGTTCTCCTGTCATCCAGGGGTGCGTAGGACCGTGGCAGTTGTCCGGCAGCGCTTCTCGTGGGCGTCCCTGGAGGCCGACGCCCGGGATTATATCCAGGCCTGCACCACCTGCGCCAGGGGCAAGGCTGACCACCGCAGGGCATCGGGACTGCTCCAGCCACTGCCTGTGCCTCATCGCCCCTGGTCCCACATCAGCCTGGATTTTGTCATGGGCCTCCCGCCGTCCCAGGGCAACACCACCATCCTCACGATAGTGGACCAATTCTCCAAGGCGGCCCACTTCGTGGCCCTCCCGAAGCTCCCGACTGCCCAGGAGACAGCGGACCTCCTGGTCCACCACGTCGTTCGGCTGCATGGGATTCCAACAGACATCGTCTCCGATCGCGGTCCCCAGTTCTCGCAAGTCTGGAGGAGCTTCTGCCGGGAACTGGTGGCCACGGTGAGTCTCTCGTCCGGGTATCATCCTCAGACCAACAGGCAAGCAGAACGGGTCAATCAGGAGGTGGAACAGGCCCTGCGCTGCGTGACGGCCGCGCACCCGGCGGCCTGGAGTACCCATTTGGCCTGGATCGAGTATGCCCATAACAGCCAGGTGTCTTCAGCCACCGGCCTCTCCCCTTTTGAGGTGTGTCTGGGGTATCAGCCCCCGTTGTTTCCGGTGGTTGAGGGAGAGGTTGGTGTGCCCTCGGTCCAGGCCCACCTGCGGAAGTGCCGTCGGGTGTGGCGCGCCGCCCGTTCTGCTTTGCTAAAGGCCCGGACGAGGGCAAAAGCCCATGCAGACCGTCGGCGGACCCCGGCCCCTGCGTATCAGCCATGGCAGGAGGTGTGGTTGTCCACAAAGGACATTCCCCTGAAAGTGGACTCCCTCAAACTACAGGACCGTTACATCGGTCCCTTCAGAATCCTTAAGGTCATCAGTCCAGCCGCAGTGAGGCTTCAGCTTCCGGCCTCACTGCGGATCCATCCTGTTTTCCATGTGTCCCGGATAAAGCCGCATCACACCTCGCCCCTCTGTGCTCCGGGTCCGGCGCCGCCTCCTGCCCGGATCATCGATGGCGAGCCGGCTTGGACTGTGCGCCGGCTCTTGGATGTCCGTAGGATGGGCCGGGGCTTCCAGTATTTGGTGGACTGGGAGGGGTAAGGACCCGAAGAACGCTCCTGGGTGAAGAGGGGCTTCATCCTGGACCCGGCCCTCCTGGCCGATTTCTACCGCCGCCACCCGGACAAGCCTGGTCGGGTGCCGGGAGGCGCCCGTTGAGGGGGGGGTCCTGTTGTGTGGGCCGCTGAAGAGGAGGTACTGCTGGCCCACCACCACCAGAGGGCGCCCTGTCTGGAGTGCGGGCTCCAGGCACCAGAGGGCGCTGCCGCCTCACAGGAGCAGCCGGGGTGACAGCTGTCACTTATCGCCTACGACAGCTGTCACCAATCATCTGATCAGCAGTGGTATATCAGCAGGACGACATCTCC
The DNA here is from genome assembly GCF_902500255.1 of Thalassophryne amazonica. Classification (NCBI taxonomy): domain Eukaryota; kingdom Metazoa; phylum Chordata; class Actinopteri; order Batrachoidiformes; family Batrachoididae; genus Thalassophryne; species Thalassophryne amazonica. The sequence continues at coordinate 106,326,999 of NC_047110.1, read as the reverse complement.
ACCTCTTTGCCGAGATATCGCTCTACCTTGAAGGCACCGTACTCAGCCGACTGTGTTGTCTTTTTTCGACATTAACACTTTGTTACTTTTGTGCGTTAAATAGCAGACATTCTTCCGACGAGAGGTGGAGGTGGTTTTCCTGCCATACGGGTTGCTGGGTGCAAACGCACCCACATTTAACTGTTTTTGTTCCTCGCCAGCAGTACCAGATTCGACACGCGGAGGCAGTGGCCACCTGGGAGTTCGGGACTTGGCGGCTCCAGTATTCCCGGGGTTCGGTGGCGGAGGAAAACGTTTGGTTCCGGTTCTGCTTTGGACAGACGTCTCTTATCTTCGAGCCTGCCCACGTGACACATTTTGTGAATTGACTTTTTTGTCTATTGTTGTAAAGTAAAGTAAAGTGTTGTTATTTGACTTCCTCCATTGTCCGTTCATTTGCGCCCCCTGTTGTGGGTCCGTGTTCCTACACTTTCACAACACTTGTTTTATTATATTGTGCACATGTTTTATTATATTGTGCGTTCATTTTATTATATTGTGCGCACATTTTATTATATTGTGTGCTCATTTTTATTATATTGTGCGCACATTATCATTATATTGTGTGTTTGTTTTATTATGTTGTGCACACATTTTATTATATTGTGTGCACCGTTATTATATTGTGCACTCATTTTATTATATTGTGCGCACGGTTTATTATATTGTGTGCTCATTTTATTATATTGTGCACTTGTTTTATTATATTGTGCACACGGTTAACTATATTGTGCGCACGGTTTATTATATTGTGTGCTCATTTTATTATATTGTGCACTTGTTTTATTATATTGTGCGCACGGTTTATTATATTGTGCGCTCATTTTATTATATTGTGCGCACGTTTATTATATTGTGTGCACCTTTTAAGCATCGTTTGAGTAAAAAAAGAGCACAATCTACTTAAACGTGGCCACAATTTGTAAAACGTGCACTCAATTACTGAATATTGTCTTGACACATAAATGTTGGCTATTAGCCAACAAACCAGGAGACAGTGTAATGCATTTCCCCATTAGAAATGAATCTGGTCAGGGTATGTCATCATGGTTTGGGTGTACAAGGACATATAGAGAACTCTAGCTACCCAGCATGGCATAATCTGGAGTTTAAGCACATAAAAAAGGATGCTGAGGGCGAAGCGTCTCCCCATCGTGAGGATGACAATTTAGCTCATGAGTTCATTTTGAATGAAAGGAAAACATGTGCATGTTTTATTAATTCGAGGGCTCAATTAAAGGAAAACGTGCATTCGTTTTATTAATTCGAGGGCTCAATTAAAGGAAAACGTGCATCCGTTTTATTAATTCGAGGGCTCAATTAAAGGAAAACGTGCACACGAATTACCACAGCCAGAAAAACGTGTGCACGTTTTATTAATTTCAGAGCAAGTTTTATTAATTCGAGGACTCAATTAAAGGAAAATGTGTGCACGAATTACCATGGCCAGGAAAACGTGCGTATGTTTTATTAATTTGAGAACAAGTTTTATTAATTCGAGGGCTCAAGTAAAGGAAAACGTGCGCACGAATTACCACAGCCAGGAAAACGTGTTCATGTTTTATTAATTTGAGAGCAAGTTTTATTAATTCGAGGACTCAATTAAAGGAAAACGTGTGCACGAATTACCACAGCCAGGAAAACATGTTCACGTTTTATTAATTTGAGAGCAAGTTTTATTAATTCATGGGCTCAATTAAAGGAAAACGTGTGCACGAATTACCACGGCCAGGAAAACATGTTCACGTTTTATTAATTTGAGAGCAAGTTTTATTAATTCGTGGGCTCAATTAAAGGAAAACATGTGGACAAATTATCATGGCCAGAAAAAAAAAAAAATCACTTTAAGTGACCTCTCCCGGGTTCCGTAGAAAACCACACAGAAGTTTTAAAAATCAAAGTTACAAATTGTTTTACAAGCAGACAGAATATAAAAGGCTGGTATAAAATATAAAATAACCTGGCCACAAAAAGTATTGGATTCTTTTAGAACATGTGACTTTTCAATCACATTTTAGTGTTTTTTGCTTGCTCCACAATGAGGTGATTTTTAGGGGACTCTGTAAATGTTAAGGTGTACACAGCTCCGTTATTAGGCTTAATTGCTTGTTAAGCATCATTATTATTAATTACGAGGGCATTCCCTGGAGGACAGCACACACTTTGCATGGATGCCATTACTCTATAATGGGTCACCAAAGGCAGGCCCTTAATGACAGGTGGGCTGATAACATCATTACCTGCCCATTACTTCAGTAAGCTCTGGAACAGAGTGTTTTGTTTAATACCATGGTATCATCGTTTTAATCTAGCATAATATACAGTGTGGCGCTCAGCAGCAGCACCTGCCACGCCTCCTGACTCCTTAACCGAACCAGCGTTTGATGGATTTGTTTCAGTACAACGTGCGTCACGGTGATGCTCTTGTGTCACCAGTTATCTTGCTAACGTCTCCATAAGATGTCTTGTAAATATCCTCATGCACAAAATAGCATGAATTGTCCATTTAACATGCTTGCCTTCATAAATATGCAATTTGGAGTATGTTCACCCGAGTGCACAAATCTGTGGGTGCTGACCATTGCAAATAAATCAGGTTTGCACACGCAATGCGATGAATCAAGATCGAAAAGGAAATTTAACAGATGCTGATAGAAACTGAATATTGCGCTTGGCAGACTGCTATTTGACACCGCCTCCTTGAAGATGGAATAAAAAAAATATTGTAAATGTCAAGCATATTTTAAGAGTTAACGGTTGATTTGTTAATTACAAATGTCTGCATGCACAGTAGCTGAACCGCAGTTCTGCACTGAGCTCAAAGTGTGTTTTAGTGTGACTCCTGATCATTACTGTCATTGACGTATTTTAAAGTCACTCTAATGTGAAGGCTGCAATAAATTTCCTGAACGCTGGTATAAAAACAGTCCTCTATGTGTTCCACCGGCAGAACACAGCATAATTATCCACCAGTTGGCTTAAACACCGTCGATGGAACAATAATTAAATCTCTGAAATGGCAAATTTATTGTTTGCTTGTTTAATTCCCAACACATGAACGTGGTCAGTTATGAGTTCATGTGTAATTGAGCATAATGCTCATACCTGAAAATGTCTGAATTTCATTTTGTGCATACAGTCATTCAGGAAAAAGGCAGTGAGTTTCTTCACTCATTGAGCAGCCAGATATTTATCCTTATAATGCACTGAATAAACGTGCATGCACACAAATGCACAGTGGACGACATGGAGCTTCAAAGCCCTGAACATCTTTTTTTCAAGTGTGCTCCACATCTAATCCACCGTGAACCCTTACTGTGCATTATACTCACAAATGATCCAGCTGTCAGAACGATGCCTTTGCCTGACAACAAAGTCAGGACACTTTGAGGAAATTCAGCCGAAAACCAAACAAATATTTGATCTGCACCAAACTGAATCAACAGGGGTGAAAAATAACTCCTATTAGTATTCATGCTGTCAGTTCAGCATCTCCTCTTATCAATATGAAATGCAGCACTGCTGCAAAATCCAGCCTGTTCGGATGAGTGTCTTTTCCCTGTGGGTGCACATGCTGGAAAACAGTCGGAATCTGTCCAACCTGCTGAGAGAATCCCGACTTCCTCCACTGAGACATCACCTGTTCTTTTATATCGCAGTGGAAGTTTTTAGGTACTCAGTGCAACATAAAGATTATGTACTGATAGTACAATTACATCTCAAATGTACCACAGGGAGTCTGCAGGCAGTGCAGGATTGTAAGGATTCTGGAGGTGATAGCACAGGAAATCTGAAGCTACACATCAGTCACACAGGAAGAACATGAGAGGCAGTCTTCTTAGCAACATATAAAGAGAAAGAAGTGGGTCCTGTACAGGTCCCGAGGCCCACTGGTACCGGTGGTTTTCCCTCGATTCCATTATGGGATGCAGATGAGAGTCAAATTCACTTTTCATTCCGTGTCTCCCCCTGGATGAGCAAAGGTACTGGCATCAATGGATACCCTGATTGCATGTTTTGGTGAAGGTGAGGAATCTGAGTGTCTGGATTGTTCTGAATCAAGACTAGGATCTAGGCTTTCAATAACATCCTGGACTCAGCCATTAGAAGTACATCTGTATGTGGTGAAAGTGTTGGACTTACAGAAACATTCATTTCTTTCAGCAGTGGCATTCATGCCTCTGGGTTCTCAGACTTTGAGATTACGAGCTTACAGAGTCACTGGACAGTTTGGAGATCCAGTGTGTCTTTGCAGGAGAATGAAGGTCCAAGTGTTTAGGATCTTGGTGCTTCATGTCTTATTGTAAGGTTGTGAGAGTTGAGGAGACGACTGGATGCTTTTATTGCTAGATCTATTAGGAGGTTCCTCATCTACCACTGGAGGGACTTTCACCCAAACGAGACAAAAGATAAGAAGAATCACGTATGGTGCGAGGAACGACAGCATTTTGGCCATCTAGCACGCTACCTAGTCATTACACTCCTATCCCACAGAGCTACATGCTCTGATAGCTGACCAACAGTTAAAAGTAAAGCCTATTAGGGGATTCATGGAACGATTAATGTAGAAGTGGACTTAGAGTAAGACAGAAGCCATAAAGCCAGTCCATATTCTAGATAAAGCAAGAATAGAGCAAATCATGGTGGCTTAGTGGTTAGCACTGTTGCCTCACAACAAGAAGGTCATGGGATTGATTCCCACCTGTGGCTTTTCTGTGTGGAGCTTGCATTTTCTCCTCGTGTTTGTGTGGGTTTCCTCCGGGTACTCCACTTTCCTCCCACATTTAAAGACATGCAGGTTAGGTGAATTGGAAACTTTAAATTGCCCAGGTCTCCCTTGCAAAACAGATCTCGATCTCAACGGTACTAACCTGGTTAAATAAATGTAAAAATTCAAAATAAAGCCTTGTTTGACCAAATATCACCTTTGCCATCAATGGGTCAACAGGGCCTGCAGAACCTGGGGTGGCTCTTTGGTGGGGTGGATGCGGCGATGTGCAGCACTAGTGCATGCTACTACACTTGACTTGATCATTATATTTTATTTTGTACAAACAATAATGTAATGCCCTTGTTTGCCTGATTATTTTCCTCATTTAGAAGAAAATGAGATGTAAAACACAAACCCAATATAATCTATAAATTAAAGGCTTGTCTGTGAGCAAATAGCATGAAAAACTCAACATAAAAGCCAGAAATAAATCATTGGTGGCGTCCACCTTCATCCATGACACTGTAACACTGAGCAGAATACAATATGTCCTTTTGTGCCTCTTAATCTATAAACTGAGAAGCATTGATTTGCAGTGAATCACAACCACACGTTGTCCTTTTGAAAGTGATTCTGGTGAGTCGGGTACTTTACTCTTGTCGGTCTGATGCTGTAGTTTAAGCAGTACTTTCCGAGTTAATTATGTCAGAGTTGATTTTATTTGTATGTGAGAAGGTGGAAGGTTCAATCGAAGAATAGCAGGCTTGACTGTAGCGATTTGACTTTTATGGCTGCAATGGCAAAAACCCAAATAACGAACAGATTTAAATGAAATTATGAGCTGCAATAAAACAAAAGGTTGCGCTGCAGCACTTCCACAGCTGGTCCATCACAATAACAAATAGTGACACTGGGAGGTCACCCTTTTAAAAACCCTTCATTTAATTACCTGATGGGGGCAGTGTGGTTCCGCTGTGTCCACCAGGACTTTGGCGGGTTGAGGTATCGACACCACAGCTCCCAGTCAAAGCCCTGAGCAGACAGCGGGTACTCCTCAATCTCAAAGGTGTCATACTTGATGTTGTCAAAAGAGGGCGATATCACTCGGGTTCTGTCCTCTTTAATTCTCTGCAGAATTGGCTCCGCCCTGTGGGAGGACAGAGCACATATGGAACAGAGTGCAAAACAGCTTTTTGTTCACATTGAGAATGTATGAAAATATCTGTATTTTACTTGGTTATGATTATTGTTATTACTATTATTGGCTGCTTGGCAACAAATTAGCACATGCACAATTAGACACTTTAATTGTGCATTTAATAAACTTCCGCAGTTATTAATTAATGGTAAATGTACTGCATTTATATAACACTTTTCCATCTGCATCAGACGCTTTATAATAATGCCTCACATTTTCCCATTCACACAAACACACTCATATCTCGATGTCAGGGTGCTGCCATGCAAGGCGCTCACTACACACCGGGAGGAACTTACGGATCAATGACCTTTGTGATTTTCCGGTCAGGCTGGGATTTGAACCAAGCCTGACTGGTTCAAAACCTCACAAGCATGAGAACACAAGCATTCCAGCGCATCCACGGATATCCGAAGGAGACTAGTGTCACCACAACTACTGTATTTTCCTGAGTATAAGTCATGTTTTTTTCACTAATTTGAAATTTATACTCCAGAAAATATGGTATGTCTGTTGATATCAGAGACCCATGTAGCAATTCCCAGTGTTGGAGGAGGCACACATTCTTATTGACTCATGAAGTAGGATTTTAGACAATCAGCACAACTACAACAATCATCACCCAAGCACAACCATGTGATACAATGCTGCTGTAAATGATTGTTACAAATATGCTGACTGTCTGAAATCTTACAATCTTCAAATTAAGGCAAGAATGGGACAATACCTTGGTGCCACGCACTACTGCATCCACCACACGGGCCCATAGATGGTATATTCTTCTTCTTTGTCTTTTGGCTGTTCCCGTTAGGTGTCGCCACAGCAGATCAATCGTTTCCATCTCACCCTGTCCTCTGTATCTTCCTCTGTCACACCAACCACCTGCATGTCCTCTCTCAGCACATCCATGAACCTCCTCTTTGGTCTCCCTCTTCTCCTCCTGCCCAGTGGCTCCATCCTCAGCATCCTTCTCTCTATATATTCTGGGTCCCTCCTCTGCACATGTCCAAACCATCTCAATCTCACCTCTCTGACTTTGTCTCCAAACCGTCCCACCTGAGCTGTCCCTCTGATATGTTCATTCCTAATCTTGTCCATTCTTGTCACTCCCAAAGAGAATCTCAACATCTTCAGCTCTGCCACCTCCAGCTCTGCCTCCTGTCTTTTTCTTAGTGCCACCGTCTCTAAGCCGTACAACATAGCTGGTCTCACTACTGTCTTGTAAACTTTCCCCTTCACTCTTGCTGATATTCTTCAGTCACAAATCACTCCTGCCACCTTTCTCCACCCACTCCACCCTGCCTGCACTCTCTTCTTCACCTCTCTACCACACTCTCCATTACTTTGAACAGTTGACCCCAAATATTTAAACTCATCTACTTTCACCACTTCTACTCTTTGTAACTGCACTATTCCACTGGGCTCCCTCTCATTCACACACATGTACTCAGTCTTGCTTCTACTGACTTTCATTCCCCTTCTCTCCAAAGCATATCTCCACCTCTCCAGATTAGACACAACTTGCTCTCTACTCGATCACAACGTCATCTGCAAACATCATAGCCCATGGGAACTCCTGTCTGATCTCATCCGTCAACCTGTCCATCACCACTGCAAACAAGCCACCCTTCTAGTTTTCTTTGTCTCCTGCTGTTTGCAGAAATGTTCTCCTCCTCTTCTTCGTCGTCTTCGCCCAGCAGTAGCCCAATTTCCACCGGCACCCTGTTGGGCAACAGCACCGGTGGCGGACGTTGTTAACCTGGGCCGCGACCGATCCGGTATGGAAATTCGATGGTATATAACTGGATTAAATGTTGACCAATAAAAATGCACCTTATGCAGCACTGGAAAATGCTGCACGGATCACAAGTGTTGACATACCGTAATTACATCAGGACACCATTTTTTTTTTAACTTGGATATCTGAGGATCTGCAGGGAATTTTCATGCCTGTGAAAATATGTACCAAAAACACATCCTCATAATGAGACTGAGTTGGTTCAGAAGTTGTTTTTTTTCCCCTCTCGCAACAAAAGTTGCATTACAAACTTGGTTAGCAATTCTTATTTATTTAGTTATTTTGGCCAAGCCCGTTTGGCAACTGGAAACAAAACAAAACAAACCAGAAAAAAAACACTTAAGTCCTCAACAGCCATAATTTACAGTGCACCCAGAAAGTATTGGAAAATTTACTCTACACAGGTTAATATTTTAGCCTGGTGTGCATCAGACGGCTGATGCACACCACAATATAAATGTACAAGTAAATACACATCTGTCTGTAATGGTGCTTTTGGGTATTCATGACTTCATCATGTGACATCATTATTCCTTAGTTTTTTTATTTTTAATAAATTTGCAAAAACAAACAAAGAAACAGAAAACAACTTTTTTTCATGTTGTCATTATGGAGTGTTGTGAGTAGAATTTTGAGTGAAAAAGAATGAATTTAGTCCATTCTGGAATAAGGTTGTAACATAACAAAATGTGGAAAAAGTGAAGCACTGTGAATATTTTCTGGATACACTGTATTTGAGGTGAAAAAAATTCTAGTTCCAAACTGAGAGTTTTCAGACACACAAACTAACCACTGCTGCAAAGCTACAACAGCACACAAACACAGGATTCATGCTGTATTGATCTTGACTCATGTTTGTTCAACAAACATCACTTATTTTTCTTTCCCTGCTGCTTTATATTTTATTTTCTTCCTGAATAAATCTGGTCAACTTGAGTTCCAACAGCATCAGGAGCATGAGAACAATCGTGTTTATCGTTCTTACAGAATTGACAAAAAATTTGGGTTTGTTACAATTTACATTTGTTCAGGAGTGGCCGCTATATGGGTCCTTGCACCACACTATATTAATACAATTTCATAAAAGATGTTAAACTGACAGCAAATTCACAGTCACAAGTGGAAGGTCAGTCAGAAGAGGAGAAACAAAACAAAGTGAGGAAAGAGATGAAGATGGGAGATCTGGATTAGGAGGTAAATCCAGCTGTGAGAGGTTCAAAGCTGACTCTCAGGGAGCTCAGACGCAGATCCACTCTGAACATACGGTATTGAGACGCACGGAAAGAGCTGGAGAGGGAAAGAGGCTAAAATGTTCACCGTGTTCAGCTGTTCCTGACATTTAAAATTTACTTCCAGATGAAGTGCAGGAGGTGTTTAATGTGAAAAATCATGCTCCAGTCTGGGGAGTTCAAGGACCTACTGCACACAGAGCACCTCCAGAGAACAGGAGCTCAGACCGAGCCTGGAGGTCAGATTTTGGTGGATCTTGTACGTACGTTTGCAGGGGTGTGACTGTGGCGCTGTACATGTCGGGGCGCTCGGCTCGCCGTACGAAGGTGTTGCTGAAGGCGAGTAGTTTGACAAACACAAGCAGAGTTGAGGTTTATCGAGTGGGCAGATGTCCAAACAGAGAAAACAGCTTTGCAAACAGGCTGGCAGGTTTTATAAGACTGAGTTTTGTTCCTGTGGGTGGATGGAGTTAGCACTAAGCACAGCTAACCTAAAAGTTAGCCCAGCTGCTGACTGAAAATTTAACTCTGATAACTCTATACTGATAATCCACTAAAACATTTAGCTGACGCTACCGCTAACCACTAGCTTTTATTATAGGGTGACCAAACATACTGTTTTTCCAGGACATGTCCTGTTTTCACGTCCTGCCTGGGCTTTTTTTTTTTTTTTTTTAAATGAAAGCAATAAAAATGTCCTGTTTGTCATTGTTTTTCATCTTTGAGCATCTTTGAGTAAACTTCGAGTATTATTTGAGTATCTCATTGCCGGTGTCGCAGACAGAACCCCCCGCCTTCACTGCACGTGTCATTTCAGAGCATCAGCAGCAATTCACTGATTATCACCTTGTTTCTGCTTCAAACTTCACTCCAGTCATCATCCATCTCAGCAACAGATATCTGAAGCTTTTTGTACAAAAATCATTTCCACATAAACTCAGCATTATTTTGTAATAAAAGATGGGGGAGTGATGAGAGCGCAGCAGCAGTGCCTCTGAGTCTGACTCTCTACACCCAAAGCGATCAAAGGGAATAATGTGATTATTAACCATCCGATGACAAAGTAAACTAAAGGGGCATTTCAAAATGCTTTCTGCAGCTTGTTAGGCGTGTGTGCGCGCAATTGGCTCCAGCTGCAGCCTCCTCTGTGATTCAGGAAGTGATTAGAGCCGTTTTCAAGAAAAGAAAAAAAGATTAATGTGCCACAAAATTATTTTATATATGCAGTGTCCAGCACAGAGCACGTGGCAGCTGGTAAAACAAAGAACGGTGTCCAGCTGTGAACACAGCGGGTGGGATTGTCATGACTACATTTGTGCTATTGTGTGAACCAAAGGCATGCTCGTGTAAATGCCTCTTAAGTTCTGAAGTTATTTTTAAGCAGAAACGAGGCCATTTTAAGCAGAAATGAGGTGATAATTGGTGAATCGCTGCTGAAGCTCTGAAAAGACGGGGGAGCGATCAGAGCGCATCTAAGTCTGACTAAGTCTAAGTTATTGGCATGTACAATTGGGTATCATCAGCATAGCAATGAAAAGTAATCCCAAAATGCAGCAGTATATGGTCAAGGGGTGCTATATAAAGGGAGAAAAGCAGGGGGCCTAAGAGAGGCCCTGTGGAACATTAAGAACAGTCCTCATATTTCATGTCAACAAGGTTAGAGATAATGTTATGCAGGATACAGTGAGTGTGACTGGTTAGGTAGGATGTCAACCATGCAGCTGACTATGATGACCCCTAGTGTGTTCCACTTGATGGGCTCATGATCTTTACCACTTGATTATTGGACAAATAGTAAAAACGACCACTTCACTTTATAAATACCTGGATTCTTAGATCCAACATCGCTGTATGTTTTGTTATTTGGTAGTATGGTTACCTCTCGGAGTCTGGTCTGCCAGAGGTTTCTTCCTATGCTACTAATAAAAATAAAAAAATAACTAGATTCCTGAAGGAGTTTTTTTGACCACTGTTGCCAATGTGCTAACTTTCAGGGCGGCAAGGCTAGACCTTATAACAGTGAAGCATTTTAGGGTGACTTAAGTTGTGGTTTGGTGCTATTTAAGTAAATGAACGTGAACTGTATGAACTGATGGTAACCACCCGGCGAGACAACCAGTCCATCTCCACATCTCAAAAATAAGAATCTATCGGCTGCAGCCAGGTGAAAGGTCGGCATGTCTTTGACCTTCTCCAGCTGTTGAGATCCTCAACACTGAAGCACCTGCAGTGTTGTGTGGGCTGCCAGAAGAGGAGGTACTGCTGGCCCACCACCAGAGGGCGCCCTGCCTGAAGTGCGGCTTCAGGCACGAGAGGGCGCTGCCGCCCCACAAGAGCGGCCGGGGTGACAGCTGTCACTCATCGGCTATGACAGCTGTCACCAATCATCTACTCCTCAACCCTGATAAAAGCAGGACGACACCTCCACCACGTCGCTGAGATATCATCCTACCAAGGAGGTAATATTCTCAGCCATTTTTGACTGTGCCGTTCACACAAGTTCTCTCTTTTCTGAGTGTTTTAGGAGTTCCTGTCTACTACTGCCAGCTGGGAGCTGGGTTTGTGGTTAATGGAGGAGTGACGTCTTCACCCCTCACTCCAAACCAGCTAAGTAGTACTTTTCAGGCTCTTCATGAACTGTGTTTTCTGGTGTTAAGGTGGAGGTGTTTTCCCACCTGACTAGTAGAAGACGAACTTGCTGATTGTTTTTTGCTCTTCGCCAGCAGTACCAGATCCGACACGCGGAGACGGTGGCCACCTGGGGTACTCAGGACTTGGTGGCTCCAGTATTCTCCTGGTTCGGTGGCGGAGGAAATCATGTGGTTCCGGTTCTTCTCCAGACGGACGTCTCCTATCGTCGAGCCTGCCCACACGACACCTTGATTGATTGACTTTATATTCATTCTAAAAATCTGCTGTATGTAGTTGTGGCATTCATAACAGTAAAGTGTTCATATTTGACTTCTTCTATTGTCCGTTCATTTGTGCCCCCTGTTGTGGGTCCGTGTCACTACACTTTCACAACAGGATATCTCGGCCAGCGTCATGGACTCCGAGGGGCGTCACCCAGCAGTTGAACAGCCAATGGGAGAGCAGGGTGCACAGGCATCTGCAGGAGGCATGATTGGTGTGTTGCAGCACATCCTCACCGCCTTTACTACTCGGTTGGATCAGATGACCGAGCAAAACATCCTCCTGAACCACAGGGTGGAGGCTCTCTCCGCACAGGTGGCAGCGACCGCTCAGGGCGCTGCTGCAGCTCCTCCTCCTGCTGACCCTGTGCAGGATATAAACGTTCCACTGGTCATTCAACGACCCCTCCCACCTTCCCCTGAAGCATACATAAGCCCCCCAGAGCCGTACGGGGGTTGTGTGGAGACATGCGCGGACTTTCTTATGCAGTGTTCGCTCATCTTTGCACAACGTCCCGTCATGTACGCGTCTGATGCTAGTAAAATAGCTTATGTGATTAATCTGCTTCGGGGAGAGACACGCGCTTGGGCTACGGTGCTTTGGGAGCAAAATTCACGGCTCCTTCATACGTACACTGGGTTTGTGAGGGAGTTCAAAACCGTGTTTGACCACCCTAACAGGGGAGAGATCACTTCAACTGTGCTGCTGTCAATGAGACAGGGACGCCGGAGCGCAGCCGCTTATGCAGTCGACTTCCGCATTGCGGCTGCGAGGTCCGGCTGGAATAATGCTGCGCTCCGCGCCGCCTTCCTAAATGGACTGTCGTCGGTCCTGAAGGAGCACCTGGTGGCCAAGGACGAACCGCGGGAATTAGATGGGCTTATCGACCTCGTTATACAGTTAGACAATCGGTTGGAGGAACGCCGTCGGGAACGAGACGAGGGGCATGGCCGGGCACGCGCCGTCCCTCTTCCTTCCGGGTCCGAAAAAGGTCCGCCCTTTCCACGCTGCATGGCCTCTATGCCCCATGTGGCTACAGCTCCCCCTGCTGACGAAGCTATGGACACGAGCAGGGCCACATTCAGAACACCGAATAGACCGAAGAGGCTCCCCCGCGGGGCATGCTTTGTTTGCGGCTCAATTGAGCATCAATTGAGAGACTGCCCTGAACGGTTAAACACCAACTCCCGCCCCTAGAAACTGGGCTTAGGGTGGGCCAAGAAATTCACGTGGGACACACACATATTTCCACACGACTCCCAGTTACAATCCTTAGCAGGGATTTAACCCTTCAGGCCCCAGCACTGGTAGACAAAGGGTCAGAAGGGAATCTGCTAGACAGCAGATGGGCAAGGGAGGTAGGGCTCCCTCTGGTGGCACTTCCTTCGCCATTGCAGGTGGGAGCACTGGATGGCACCCTACTCCCTTTAATCACACACAGGACACTACCAGTAACTCTGGTGGTGTCAGGGAATCATCGGGAGGAGATAGAGTTTTTTGTGACTCCCTCTACCTCCCGTGTGATTCTGGGGTTCCCATGGATGTTAAAACACAATCCCCAGATTGATTGGCCGTCCGGGGTGGTGGTTCAGTGGCGCGAGACCTGCCATCGGGTGTGTTTAGGATCCTCGGTCCCTCCTGGTTCCCAGGCTAAGGAGCAGGTCAAAGTCCCTCCCAATCTGTCGGCGGTGCCGGTTGAGTACCACGATCTTGCTGTCGTTTTCAGCAAGGATCTGGCACTCACCCTTCCCCCGCACCGTCCGTACGATTGTGCCATCGATTTGATTCCAGGCGTGGAGTTCCCGTCCAGCAGGCTGTACAACCTCTCACGACCTGAGCACGAATCGATGGAGACCTACATCCGGGACTCCTTAGCTGCCGGGCTGATCCAGAACTCCACCTCCCCGATGGGAGCAGGTTTCTTTTTTGTGGGCAAGAAAGATGGCGGTCTTCGTCCATGCATTGATTATCGGGGGCTGAACGAGATCACGGTTCGCAACCGATACCCGTTGCCTTTGTTAGATTCGGTGTTCACCCCCCTGCATGGAGCCAAAATATTCACAAAGCTGGATCTTAGGAACGCATATCACCTGGTTCGGGTCCGGAAGGGAGACGAGTGGAAGACGGCATTCAACACCCCGTTAGGTCATTTTGAGTACCTGGTCATGCCATTCGGCCTCACTAACGCCCCCGCGACGTTCCAAGCTTTGGTAAATGACGTCTTGCGGGACTTCCTGCACCGATTCGTCTTCGTATATCTGGACGATATACTCATTTTTTCTCCGGACCCTGAGACTCATGTACGGCATGTACGTCAGGTCCTGCAGCGGTTGTTGGAGAACCGGCTGTTTGTGAAGGGCGAGAAGTGTGAGTTCCACCGCACCTCTTTGTCCTTCCTGGGGTTTATCATCTCCTCCAACTCCGTCGCCCTGGATCCAGCCAAGGTCGCGGCGGTGAGAGACTGGCCCCAACCTACGAGCCGGAGGAAGCTGCAACAGTTCCTCGGCTTCGCAAATTTTTACAGGAGGTTCATTAAGGGCTATAGTCAGGTAGTTAGCCCCCTGACAGCCCTGACCTTACCAAAGATCCCCTTCACCTGGTCGGATCGGTGCGATGCCGCGTTCAGGGAGTTGAAACAGTGCGTCTCGACTGCACCCGTCTTGGCGCAGCCCGATCCCAGTCGCCAGTTTGTGGTTGAAGTGGACGTCTCTGACTCAGGGATAGGAGCCGTGCTATCCCAGAGCGGAGGGAACGATAAGGTTCTTCACCCGTGTGCCTATTTTTCCCGCAGGTTGACCCCAGCAAAAACGGAACTATGACGTGGGCAATCGAGAACTCCTAGCGGTGAAGGAGGCTCTTGAGGAGTGGAGACATCTGTTGGAGGGAGCGTCAGTGCCATTCACGGTTTTTACTGACCACCGGAACCTGGAGTATATCAGGGCCGCCAAGCGGCTGAACCCCAGGCAAGCCCGCTGGTCACTGTTCTTCGGCCGTTTTGACTTCCGGATCACCTACCGCCCCAGGACCAAGAACCAGAGGTCGGATGCCTTGTCCCGGGTGCACGAAAATGAAGTCAAAACCGAGCTGTCGGATCCACCGGAACCCATCGTACCGGAGTCCGCTATCATGGCCACCCTTACCTGGGACGTGGAGAAGACCATCCGGGAGGCCCTGGCACAGAGCCCGGACCCCGGAACAGGGCCAAAGAACAAACTGTACGTCCCACCAGAGGCCAGGGCTGCCGTCCTGGACTTCTGTCATGGTTCCAAGCTCTCCTGCCACCCAGGGGTGCGAAGGACCATGGCAGTGGTCCGGCAGCGCTTCTGGTGGGCGTCCCTGGAGGCTGACGTCCGGGAATACATCCAAGCCTGCACCACCTGCGCCAGGGGCAAGGCGGACCACCAAAAGGCACAGGGACTCCTTCAGCCGCTTCCTGTGCCTCATCGCCCCTGGTCCCACATCGGCCTGGATTTCGTCACGGGCCTCCCGCCGTCCCAGGGGCACACCACCATCCTCACGATAGTGGACCGGTTCTCCAAGGCTGCCCACTTCATGGCCCTCCCGAAGCTCCCGTCAGCCCAGGAGACAGCGGACCTCCTGGTCCACCATGTCGTATGTCTGCATGGGATACCAACAGACATCGTCTCAGATTGTGGTCCCCAGTTTTCCTCGCAGGTTTGGAGGAGTTTCTGCCGGGAGCTGGGGGCCACCATGAGCCTCTCGTCTGGGTATCACCCACAGACCAACGGACAGGCTGAACGGGCTAACCAAGAGCTGGAGCAGGCCCTGCGCTGTACTACATCCACACACCCGACGGCTTGGAGTGAACACCTGGCCTGGATCGAGTATGCGCATAACAGCCAAGTGTCCTCTGCCACCGGCCTCTCCCCATTCGAGGTGTGTCTAGGGTACCAGCCCCCTTTGTTTCCTGTGGTGGAGGGAGAGGTCGGTGTGCCCTTGGTCCAGGCCCACCTGCGGAGATGCCGTCGGGTGTGGCGCACCGCCCGTTTGGCCTTGTTGAGGGCCTGGACGAGGGCGAAGACCCATGCAGACCGTCGACGGTCCCCGGCCCCCGCATATCAGCCCGGGCAGGAGGTGTGGCTATCTACGAGGGACATCCCCCTCCAGGTCGAGTCCCCCAAACTCCAGGACAGGTACATTGGGCCCTTTAAAATCCTCAAGGTCCTCAGTCCCGCCGCAGTGAGGCTCCAACTCCCGGCCTCACTGCGGATCCATCCGGTATTTCATGTGTCGAGACTGAAACCGCATCACACCTCACCCCTCTGTGCACCCGGCCCGGCGCCGCCTCCTGCCCGTATCATCGACGGGGAGCCGGCTTGGACTGTACGCCGGCTCCTGGACGTCCGTCGAATGGGCCAGGGTTTCCAGTATTTGGTGGACTGGGAGGGGTATGGACCCGAAGAACACTCCTGGGTGAAGAGGAGCTTCATCCTGGACCCGGCCCTCCTGGCCGATTTCCACCGTCGCCACCCGGACAAGCCTGGTCGGGTGCCAGGAGGCGCCCGTTGAGGGGGGGGTCCTGTTGTGTGGGCCGCCAGAAGAGGAGGTACTGCTGGCCCACTACCAGAGGGTGCCCTGCCTGAAGTGCGGGCTTCAGGCACGAGAGGGCGCTGCCGCCCCACAAGAGTGGCCGGGGTGACAGCTGTCACTCATCGGCTATGACAGCTGTCACCAATCATCTACTCCTCACCCCTGATAAAAGCAGGACGACACCTCCACCACGTCGCCGAGATATCGTCCTACCAAGGAGGTAATATTCTCAGCCGTTTTTGACTGTGCCGTTCGCACAAGTTCTCTCTTTTCTGAGTGTTGTAGGAGTTCCTGTCTACTACTGCCAGCTGGGAGCTGGGTTTGTGGTTAATGAAGGAGTGACGTCTTCACCCCTCACTCCAAACCGGCTAAGTAGTGCTTTTCAGGCTCTTCACGAACTGTGTTTTCTGGTGTTATGGTGGAGGTGTTTTTCCCACCTGACTAGTAGAAGACGAACTTGCTGACTGTTTTTTGCTCTTCGCCAGCAGTACCAGATCCGACACGCGGAGACGGTGGCCACCTGGGGTACTCGGGACTTGGCGGCTCCAGTATTCTCCTGGTTCGGTGGCGGAGGAAATCGTGTGGTTCCGGTTCTTCTCCAGACAGACGTCTCCTATCGTCAAGCCTGCCCACACGACACCTTGATTGATTGACTTTATATTCATTCTAAAAATCTGCTGTGTGTAGTTGTGGCATTCACAACAGTAAAGTGTTCATATTTGACTTCTTCTATTGTCCGTTCATTTGCGCCCCCTGTTGTGGGTCCGTGTCACTACACTTTCACAACATGCAGTACATGGTGGGTCGGGACCAGAGAAATGTGGCACAAGGACAAAATGTCATAGCTGATTTTTCCTTACAATGCAAGTGATATTCCTCATCTGAGTCTTCACAATGACACGTTCCTGGCTGGGTGGGAATGGTCAGTGTGCTGTTATTACAATGGCTAAATGGCAAAGCAGGGTATTACAACTGGTCCTGTGTGTGTGTGGCTTTGAACAAGATAACTTTGAAATGGTTGGATGGATTTTCACCAAACTTGGTGGGAATATTACTTGGGCAGATGCCTCAAGATGATTAACGTTTGGAGAGGATCGCACAAAGGTCAAGGTCATCAAAAATATGGTGTAAACACATTTCCTGCTCTATCTCTGCACCTGAAAGGGTGAGAGAAATTATCTGAAGTTTATATTGATCAGCAAACTATTTCTAATTGATTGGTATGATTAGAGACATAATAAAGTCACAAGGAAGTCATGAAAGGAAGCCATGTTTGTTCAGAGAGTACCTTCCATTGTAGAAGTACTGAAGAACATCCACGACACCAGAGCACACTCACATGGACAGCTAAGAACTACGGTGATAAGACTGTCCCCGAAAAATGTCATCATTACTTGTTTGAGTCAAAACAGCAAACAGATAATTACAGCGTGCAGTAACAGGCAATTATGTTGACAGAGCAGTTGGTGCTTTTGTGGATAATTATACGACTAACTTCCAGTTCCTCAAAAACCTGAGAGTTTTTGTTGTAGAAGAGGAACAAGGATAGGAGGAAGGTGTTAGCAGAACCCCCCCCCCCCCCCAAAAACCCCCAAACAAAACAAAAAAGACAAGGCACCAAACAAATATGCATAATTTTTCATGTACATCACACTAAAGGAAATCAACTCATCGAGGTACTGAAACATCAAACCCACAAACATTTAAACAGCATCACAAATAATAAAAATGTGTGTGTGTGTGTGTGTGTGTGTGTGTGTGTGTGTGTGTGTGTGTGTGTGTGTGTGTGTGTGTGTGTGTGTGTGTGTGTGTGAAAATGGAGGGAAAAAAAACAAAGAAAGGTTTGTAGGTAGCCCAGCTCGGTTGTGTATCTGAATCACTTCATTAGTCACAAACACCTCGTGTGTGAATGTGTGGTTGGATTGTGTAAGGCTGCAGTGTGTGAGTGTGTGTGTGTGTGTGTGTGTGTGTGTGTGTGTGTGTGTGTCCAGGTTAGTGTGGGTGGAACGGTTAATAGCTTTGTATCTCCTTTCTAATCTGGGACTCAGCAACAACACATTATTTTAGAACCAGCCGAGGAAAGATAATTAGTTGAGCGAGAAAACCAGCAACAGACACGTTTCCTGCCTGTTAACACAACCTGTGCAACTGTGCACACATGGGTGTAAGTGGGGGTGCTAATTTTCAACTTGTCAGAAGAAGAAAGTGGGCTTGTTTCCAGTGCGGAAGGTTCCCAGGGTCTCAGCCCCTGCCCATTCTTCATGCCATATGGAGTTGCGTCAGGAAGTGCATAGCGACCTGAAGCAAAGCTAGCCAGTTAGCTGTAGTTTGTTTGGAAATTCTGAGATGCATCCTGCCCAGGTCACGCAGGGTCTTCCACTTGCTCCGCCTCTTTACCCATTTATGGGTTGGCCAGAATGTAGGCAGAGTAAGCAATGCCAAAATGGCAGCTACCCAGAGCAATACTTTTGGATTTTCAAAATGGCTCATCCGGGCCTCTTCCCTCCGCTCCCCACCCACCTGGTGCTGCCCTGGAAGTCTAAGTGGACTTAATAATTCTCAAAAATTTGATGTTCCTCTGTATTGTTAAAAATGTTTTGTATTAGTATGACCTAAGCAGAGGGTCACCTGTTTGAGTCTGGTCTGCTTGAGGTTTCTTCCTCAAATTTAATCAGAGGGAGTTCGCGCGTCGGGATGAAGCCGCAATGGCGTTAGGTCTTCCACCATTCAGAAGATTCAGATGGCTTTCGGTGGCTTTTTAGTCGAGTGATTATCCGAGAAATTGTGGAGAGCTGGGCATGTCACAACATGTCCCATGAGACTTCCAACACGGACTTGCTTTTGTTCTCTGCCATTGCGGCTTCGTCCCGACGCGCGAATGCCTCCGCACGTCTTTCATTACAAAATCTCCCGTAACAGTGGAATCTGACGAAAAATGGCTGATGTCCACCTTTTCTGCCACGACATCCCGGATCAACACAGCGTTCACTTTGGAAATGATCTGGTCATTTCAGCCTGTCGATGGCCGCTCGAAGCGCGGTGTGCCCTTCAGCCGCTGTGGGCCGTCTTTAATCCGGTTGTAATGCTCCTTAATCTGTGTGAAGCCCATAGGATCTTCACCGAAAGCCATCTGAATTTTCCGAATGGTTTCCACCTGTCTGTCTCACACAGTTTCTTGAAAAATTTGATGCAGCGCTGCTCCAGCCGTTCAGACATTTTCCTGACAATGAAAATCCGACGAGAGGGGTGGACCAGTGCTCATTCAAAGCCTGCCCACAGGCGAATGTCGCAACCGACAGGCGTGAAAAAACTCACGCATGCGCATGAAGGTTCAAGCTTGGCTGATGCAAGCGTACATGATTCAAATCCATATAGTTTTTTCAAAAAAATAAATAGGTCCGATACTTTTCTAACAGACCTCGTATATATATATAGTATTGCCTATCTGACGCTTTTACTGGAAACCAGTGGTTACTCTTTTACTACTTTTACTCTTGTAGAAATGTTTTTTTTTCTTTTCTTGTTCTTATTGTTTATGTACAAATAACACCAGATAAAATTTCTTGTATGTGCGAACTTGGCAATAAATTTGATTATGATTCTGAGGTGATGCCATGGAGGGTTTGACCATACCACTAATTATGCACAACTTCATGTCTTTAATACCTTAAACTGTTGTCACGGACTAGGAAACTAGCTATAGAGATCAAAAACCCATTTAGTGTATTTCTACTGTAAAGTTAGAGAATTTAACATGGACTTCTGTCGGGCGTAAACTCATTTTTGGAGCCAGCCTCAAGTGGCCAACTTCAAGATTTGTCACTTCTGCATTGTCTTCATTTATCAGGATTGGAGGTCGCCGCTTGGATGTTATGGTTGACGGCGGTTGGTCATTATTAACTGCAGAGGGTTTTGCTCTTCTGGTTTCTTAATTTGACTGGTGCAATATTTAACTTCCCAAAGGGGCTCAATACAGTTTATCTCTGCTTTCTCTCAGTGAGGTGAACAATCCTCTCCTGAATTTTAATGTGAAAAAAAAAAATAAATAAATTTGAGCAGCAGTAGTTTAAAAACAGGCTTTGACGCTTCCCAAGGTGCCGGGAGCGGCTGAACTCATTCAGGTTCCTTTAAGAGGGTGTGGGGACTGATTAAACTGCAGCGAGTCACATTATGCCGCTGTCCTTGCTATATTGAACTCGGAGGCAGATCAGACTGCCCACTGCAATTTGGAGCAGTACTCTTCAGAGTACACTGTAATACTACATTCATCACGGGTGAGAACTGCCCACTCTCCTCGCCATTCCACAAATCACTGACTGATGAAGCAGCGATTCTGGGCTTTATTAGCGTCCCAGCGTGGCACGATGACGAAGACAGAGCGAGTTACTGACATGCCGTGTTGTACGTTATTATCAGGCGACCTTGTGTACTTACTGCAGTGCCAGACAGAAGAAGAAACATTCTGAAAATATGTAAAAAAAAAAAAAAAAAAAAAAAAAGAATGATGAATTTTAATGGTGCTCAAACATATTTTTTAACATCCCAGCTGTGATGTTCTCTGATTTTTCTGTTTTTCTGAACAATCGCACACCTGAGCCCACTATGAGGAAAACCACAGCTGAGCGCACATTATACAAATCTGCTCAATGAACCATTGACGTGTTGACTCGGTAAACAGCATCAGTTATTACTTTGAATCATGTGGGGGTGAACTTCAGCATAGTTTTTGCTCCTCACTTGTGAAGTTAAAGCAGTACTGTGTGATACTGTTTGGACAAGAAGTCCAGCCTGAGGACACTGGTGGTGCACATCTAAACCTAAAGGAACTGGCTTGGCAACCAACTAAGAACACCCATGTTGTGCGGGCCGCTGAAGAGGAGGTACTGCTGGCCCACTATCAGAGGGCGCCCTGCCTGGAGTGCGGGCTTCAGGCATGAGAGGGCGCTGCCGCCTCACAGGACAGCCAAGAGTGACAGCTGTCACTCATTAACTCCTGACAGCTGTCACCTATCATCACCTCATCAACCACTCCATATAAGTCGGACGACATCTCCACCCCGCTGCCGAGATATCGTTTGCCTTCGAGTACCAGATCCGACAGCCGGAGACGGTGGCCACCTGGGGACTCGGAACTTGGCGGCTCCAGTATTCTCCGCGTTCGGTGGCAGTGGAAATCGTGTGGGATCCGGCTCATCTCTGGACAGACGTCTTCTATCCTCGAGCCTGCCCACACGTCACCTTAGTACATTTGACTCTGTCCAAATTCTGTATTTGTCTGTATTTCGTTGTGCATGCTTCACAACAGTAAAGTGTTGTATTTTTGGCTCATCTATTGTCCGTTCATTTACGCCCCCTGTTGTGGGTCCGTGTCATTACACTTTCACAACAGGATATCTCGCCAATGTCATGGATCCCGAGGGGAGTCAACCATCTGTTGGACAGCCAATGGAAGAGCAGGGTGCACAGGCGTCTGCAGGGGGCGTGATCGTGAGTTGCAGCAAATCCTCTCTGCCTTTACTGCTCGGTTGGATTTAATGACCGAGCAAAATGTCATCCTCAACCGTAGGATGGAGGCTCTCACCGCGCAAGTGGAAGCGTGCGCTCAGGGCGCGGCTGCTGCTTCTCCTCCTGTTGACCCGGTGCCGAATATAAACATTCCACTGGTTGTCCAACGAACCCCCCCCACCATCCCCTGAAGCTTACATAAGTCCCCTGGAGCCGTACGGAGGTTGTGTGGAGACGTGCGCTGACTTCTTAATGCAGTTTTCGCTCGTCTTTGCACAGCATCCCGTAATGTACGCTTCAGACGCCAGTAGGGTGGCTTATGTCATTAATTTGCTTCGAGGTGAGGCACGCGCCTGGGCTACGGCGCTTTGGGAGCAGAATTCACGGCTCCTTACCACTTACACTGGGTTTGTGAGGGAGTTCAGAACGGTTTTTTATCAGCCTAACAGAGGCGAAACCGCTTCGACAGTGCTGCTGTCTATGAGACAGGGACGTCGGAGCGCAGCTGAGTATGCAGTCAACTTCCACATTGCGGCTGCAAGGTCCGGCTGGAATATCGCTGCGCTCCGCGCCGCCTTCATAAACAGACTGTCGTTGGTCCTGAAGGAGCACCTGGTGGCTAAGGATGAGCCGCGGGATTTGGATGGTCTAATCGATGTGGTTATACGTTTGGACAATCGATTAGCGGAACGCCGTCGGGAGCGAGACGAAGGACATGGCCAGGCACGCGCCGTCCCTCTCCCTTCCGTCCCGAAAAGGTTCCGCCCTCCCCATGCTCCACAGCCTCTGCGCTCCGTGTGGCAACAGCTCCCCCTGCTGACAATGCTATGGACATGAGCAGGGCCAGATTAAGATCATCTTACACACAGAGGAGAATGGCCCGTGGGGAGTGCTTTTTCTGCGGCTCAAATGAGCATCAGCAGAGAGACTGCCCCAAACGGTTAAACACGAACGCCCACCCTTAGAGACTGGGTTAAGGGTGGGTCCAGACATTCACGTGGGACGTACACGTATTTCCACACGTCTCCCAGTCACGATCCTGGGCGGGGATTTAACCCTTCAAGCCCCAGCACTGGTGGACACGGGGTCAGAAGGGAATCTGCTGGACAGCAGATGGGCAAGGGAGGTAGGGCTCCCTCTGGTGGCGCTTCCTTCACCTTTGAAGGTACTGGCACTAGATGGCACCCTTCTCCCTTTAATCACACACAAGACACAACCAGTAGTTCTGGTGGTGTCTGGGAATCATCGGGAAGAGATAGAGTTTTATGTGACTCCTTCTACTTCCCGCGTGATTTTGGGCTTCCCGTGGATGGTAAAACACAATCCCCGGATTGATTGGCCGTCTGGGGTTGTGGCTCAGTGGAGCGAAACCTGCCACCGGGAGTGTTTAGGATCCTCGGTTCCTCCTGGTTTAAGTGCTAATGAGGAGGTTATAGTTCCCCCCAATCTGATGGCGGTGCCAGTGGAGTACCACGATCTTGCTGATGTTTTCAGCAAAGATCTGGCTCTCACCCTTCCCCCCCCCCCCCCCCCCCCACCGTCCGTACGATTGTGCCATTGATTTGATTCTGGGCGTTGAGTACCCGTCCAGCAGGCTGTACAACCTCTCACGTCCGGAGCGTGAATCAATGGAGACCTACATCCGGGACTCATTAGCTGCCGGGCTGATCCGGAACTCCACCTCCCCGATGGGTGCTGGTTTCTTTTTTGTGGGCAAGAAAGACGGCGGACTCCGTCCATGCATTGATTACAGAGGGCTGAATGAGATCACGGTTCGCAATCGATACCCTTTGCCCCTGTTGGATTCGGTGTTCACGCCCCTGCATGGAGCCCAAATCTTTACAAAACTTGATCTTAGGAATGCGTACCACCTGGTTCGGATCCGGAAGGGAGACGAATGGAAGACGGCATTTAACACCCCGTTAGGTCACTTTGAGTAACTGGTCATGCCGTTCGGCCTCACTAACGCCCCCGTGACGTTCCAAGCTTTGGTAAATGACGTCTTGCGGGACTTCCTGCATCGATTTGTCTTCGTATATCTGGACGATATACTCATCTTCTCCCCGGACCCTGAGACTCATGTACAGCATGTACGTCAGGTCCTGCAGCGGTTGTTGGAGAACCGGCTGTTTGTGAAGGGCGAGAAGTGTGAGTTCCACCGCACTTCTTTGTCCTTCCTGGGGTTCATCATCTCCTCCAACTCCGTCGTCCCTGATCCGACCAAGGTTGTGGCGATGAGAGACTGTCCCCAACCGACAAACCGTAGGAAACTACAACAGTTCCTCGGTTTTGCAAATATTTACTGGAGGTTCATTAAGGGCTACAGTCAGGTAGTCAGCCCCCTGACAGCCCTGTCCTCCCCAAAAGTCCCCTTCACCTGGTCAGATCGGTGCGAAGCCGCGTTTTGGGAGTTGAAACGTCGGTTCTCGACTGCACCAGTTCTGGTGCAGCCCGATCCTTGCCGCCAGTTTGTGGTTGAAGTGGGCGCCTCTGACTCAGGGATAGGAGCCGTGCTGTCCCAGAGCGGGGAGTCCGACAAGGTTCTCCACCCTTGTGCCTATTTTTCTCGCAGGTTGACCCCGGCAGAGCGGAACTATGACGTGGGCAGTCGGGAACTTCTTGCGGTGAAGGAGGCTGTTGAGGAGTGGAGACACCTGTTGGAGGGAGCTTCGGAGTCGTTCACGGTTTTCACGGACCATCGGAACCTGGAGTATATCAGGACCGCCAAGCGGCTGAACCCCAGGCAAGCCCGCTGGTCACTGTTCTTCGGGTGTTTTGACTTCCGGATCACCTATCGCCCCGGGACCAAGAACCAGAGGTCGGACGCCTTGTCCCGGGTACATGAGGATGAAGTCAAAACTGAGCTGTCGGATCAACCGGAAGCCATCATACCTGAGTCCACTATCATGGCCACCCTCACCTGGGACGTGGAGAAGACCGTCCGGGAGGCCCTGGCACGAACTAGAACAGGTCCTCCGCTGTGTTACATCTGCGCACCCGACAGCTTGGAGCAACCACCTGGCCTGGATCAAGTACGCACATAACAGCCAGGTGTCCTCTGCCACCGGCCTCTCCACGTTTGAGGTGTGTTTGGGGTACCAGCCCCCATTGTTTCCCGTGGTGGAGGGAGAGGTCGGTGTGCCCTTGGTCCAGGCCCACCTACGAAGATGCCGTCGGGTGTGGCGTTCCGCCCGTTCTGCCTTGTTGAAGGCCCGGACGAGGGCTAAGGCCCATGCAGACCGCCGGCGTTCCCCGGCCCCTGCATACCAGCCCGGGCAGGAGGTGTGGTTGTCCACAAAGGACATTCCTCTCCAAGTGGACTCCCGGAAACTGAAGAACAGGTACATAGGCCCCTTCAAAATCCTCAAGGTCCTCAGTCCGGCCGCAGCTCCAACTCCCAGCTTCACTGCGGATCCACCCTGTGTTTCATGTTTCCAGGATCAAACTGCACCACACCTCACCCCTCTGTGCTCCCGGACCGGCGCCACCTCCTGCCCGGATCATCGATGGGGAGCCTGCATGGACAGTCCGCCGGCTCCTGGACGTCCGTCGTATGGGTCGGGGGTTCCAGTATTTGGTGGACTGGGAGGGGTACGGACCTGAAGAACGCTCCTGGGTGAAGAGGAGCTTCATCCTGGACCCGGCCCTCCTGGCCGACTTCTACAACTGACACCCCGACAAGCCTGGTGATAGGTGACAGCTGTCACTCATTAACTCCTGACAGCTGTCACCTATCATCACCTCATCAACCACTCCATATAAGCCAGATGACATCTCCACCCCGCTGCTGAGATATCGTTTGCCTTCGAGTACCAGATCCGACAGCCGGAGACGGTGGCCACCTGGGGACTCGGAACTTGGTGGCTCCAGTATTCTCCGGGTTCGGTGGCAGTGGAAATCGTGTGGGATCCAGCTCTTCTCTGGACGGACGTCTTCTATCCTCGAGCCTGCCCACACGTCACCTTAGTACATTTGACTCTGTCCAAATTCTGTATTTGTCTGTATTTCGTTGTGCACGCTTCACAACAGTAAAGTGTTGTATTTTTGGCTCATCTATTGTCCGTTCATTTACGCCCCCTGTTGTGGGTCCGTGTCATTACACTTTCACAACAACCCAACCATCTATGAGAACCTGTAGCTATCAGCAGTGATATTTGAGTATCACCTTGGCCTTCTCCAGTTGTTGAGATACACAGCAGTGGGGCACCAGGACCACAGGAGAGATGTTGCTGGCAAAGTACTACACCACATCCAAAGCCCCCTAAGTAGCTATTAATTTGACATACTCATTCCAGCAGTACCCAGAGATCCTTGAGGGAATCCTCCAGTCGTTGCTTTAGATCACTGAGTAGAATCCAAGTCTCACAACCATGCAGTAAGACTGGAAGGACCACAATATCCAAGCCTTGGACCTTCATTGTTCTGCGATTATATCAACATCCCCAAACACTTCTAGTCCAGTAACCACTTTTTAAGACAGTGTTTTCCTGGATGTGAGTATAACAATGGACAGACCCACTGTAGCATGTGCACACCACAGTGTGTGTGCCCTTTCTTAACATAAAGACTTCTGAATTCCAAAAATAAGCAAGATGG
The DNA here is from genome assembly GCF_902500255.1 of Thalassophryne amazonica. Taxonomy (NCBI): domain Eukaryota; kingdom Metazoa; phylum Chordata; class Actinopteri; order Batrachoidiformes; family Batrachoididae; genus Thalassophryne; species Thalassophryne amazonica. Next base: position 106,300,459 of record NC_047110.1, on the reverse strand, counting down.
GCATATAAATATGCACTGGAAAACACACTGGATGTTATTTGATGTAATTTGGACAAAAGAAAATGCCAAATAGACACAGATAGAGAAGTGAGCAGTAGATTCATGTATGAAGCCCTCAGCTTGTCACGTGTGCCATAAGAACTTTTAAATTTAAAAAATAAGAATGATGGACAAATAAATGTGCATTAACAGCATATTGGATTTCAAATAACGCCTAAATAGATCCTCGCCATTTCATTGGTGGTTTGTACTTCACTACCTGAAGTACAAGCGCTGTCGGTTTAAGAGCTGTCGTGATTTTTCTCTGGACTGAGGAAAGCAGACAGCAGTCTGCACACGAAGAAGTGAATGCACGGCATCAAGTACTGACTACATAATCAATATTGTTAGGTGTTATACATAACAAATAATAAATGTTTTTTTCATTCCTCCAATGGAGTGTTCCATTCCATCATAGTTTGCTGACCCACAGTACTGCAAGCACTATAGTAAAAACATGATTCTATTTGATTTCTTTTAATAAGCTCTTAAAGTTAAGATTTTTGTGGATTCTTAGTGTATTTTTATTATTGGAGTGTCTTTTATTTATTGCTTTGACTCCTGGGAAAGCTCTATAAAATAGTTGTTCAGCAGGGGCTGTCATCTCTGATTACTGTTATTGTAATCACAACACTTATTTCACCCCAATACACAGAGTAGCATTGGAAAAATCACGGACTCTGGAAGATTCTCCATCAATAATAAATGAAGAAATACACTATTTACATCAGATGCTGATTTCAGAAGAACAACTTAATAATGCAAAGTGGGAACACTATATAATCTGACCCAAAAATAAAAATAATAATTAAAAAGGTGCTGATTATTTTTATTTTGTTTTGCTCTCATGAATATCATCCAGTTTGTCCATTTTTAGAAACCATGTCACTATTCCTAGGCACTGGAAAATGTAATCAGAGAAAATGCAGATAATTCCATCCACTCAATTTTAACACTGTACTTCTAAAACAATACCTGCTATCACACTGCAACTCTCCACACTAAAAGGCAAGAATAAGGATAAACACATTAAAATTTGGTTAACTTTGATGCACCAGATCAACCCCAAAAAGTGACTTTGTTTGTCATAAGTAAAGAACCACTCAAGCACTTTAAAACAACCATAATGGACCAAAGTGCTGTACAGAAAATAAAAATCATCATGAAAGACATAATTCATGTAAAATTGTAAAGAAAATCCAGCTAAAGTAATTAAAAGCTATAAAACATGAATAAAAATAACTACACGATAAAAACAATTCAATCAAATCATATACATGAATGATGTCAACGTCTCACTAGGTGTCAAAGGCCAAGGAGAAGAGATGGTTTTCAGAAGAGATTTAAAAGCAGACAGAGATAAGGTCTGTCTAATCTGCTGAGGCAGGTCGTTCCAGAATTTTGCAACTGCAGCAGTCGACACGTGGTCCCCTCTGAGCTTCTGATTAGTTTTCGGCACCCTCAGGACCTCTGACCTGAGAGACTGGGTGGGTTTATAAAAGTATAGGAGCTCAGAGAGGTAGGGCAGGGCAAGAGCATTCAGGGATTTAAAAACAAAGCAAAAAAAAAAAAAAAAAAAGAATTTTAAAATGAATCCTAAAATGTATGGGCAGCCAGTGGAGTGAAATGGGGGAAAAGTGCTGAGATTTATGTGTACTGGTTAAAAGATGTGCATCAGCATTTTGTATGGGCGATGGAATATGCACTAACCCCTACATACAGTGAATTACAGTAATCCAGCCAAGTAGTAACAAAGACATGGATTACTCTCTCAAATTGCTGTCTCGAAAGAATTGGCTTTATTTTGGCCAGCTTCCTCAAATGGAAAAAGTTTGATTTAACAACTGCCCTGATATGACCGTCAAATTTCAGATCTGCATCCACTTTAACCCCTAAATTTGTTATAGTTGGCTTTATATACTGGGCTAGGGAATTCAGATATAGCAGAGGGTTCTCATTGGTGTCACCAAAAACCATCATTTCAGTTTTTTGTCATTAAAATAAAAAAAAAAAAAATTCAAAGCCATCCAGGCTTTTATGCCATCAAGACACTTGACTAATGAAATGACAGAGTGTGCATCATTCTTTTAAAGAGGCACATACATCTGACAGTAATTTGCATAACAATGGAAAGGAATACCATGCTTCCTAATTATAGAAAAGAGCGGGAGGATATAAAGAGAGAAAAGGAGAGGGCCTAGAACAGAGCCTTGCAGGACCGCACATGAGAGAGAAGCAGAGGAGTACACAGAGTCACCTTGGCTAACACAGAAAGTCTGGTCTGCCAAGTACGACCTGCCAACCACTCCAGCGCTTAAGCCCACTGCTCCAAGTGAGAGATCCGGACCAGATAAGTAATCTTGTACACAGTATAAAGCATGTGGGTATGTATGTCAGCTTATGCTTGGCCTGTTGCTTAGCAAGAGTAACCGTGGCAACACCTGTACAATAATTCATGAATACAGTCAACCACCTCCATACAGCATGACAAAAGCATTTGTTAAAATTAATTAAAAAGTAGTAAAAGATAAAATAATATTCCTGCCTGCCACCTACAGGGCATGTCTGGGATTTTTGGAAGGGATAATCTGACCCCCATGATAGAGTTCAAGATGAGGTTTGGCTGAAGTTACATGTAGCTTGAAATGAGCTTGTCTGTCAGTTTTTGTCACTTTTAAAGCCTTTGTCTGTTTGTAACGGTTAATCTGATTTACCCATGATGATGTTAGAAAAACAGTCAAAATAGTCACGCTAGCAGAATCCCTCCCCTCAGCAGCAGGAGGTGGTTGATGAAGATGGAAAACACTGAAACTTTGCAGTGTTAATTAAATGTATGATAACTGCACTTACTTGGCTGGCAGGATGTTGCCCAACATTATATTAAAACTGAAAACTCTGAATGTCGGTCAAAGAATCAACTTTGTGCATTGTTGTTTCTTTGTAAAGCCCCTTTCACACCGGGCCCACTTCGAGTTGCATCGTGCGGCGTCATGACGATGCCACATAGAAGCAACCCAGTGCCGAGACGATGTAGCTCAACACCACAACAGCGCACAAGGGACACAAAGGACAAAGCGAATCGGACGCCAAAAATCAAACGTTTAATTTTTTCTGTGTCGAGCACAGGATGCAGAAATTAAGTGGTTTCAGCGCAACTCAGGGCAATGTGACGGTACTCAAAGTGACTGGAAGCCACACTCTCTCAAGACAACGTTACCCGACGCCAATTTATGATTCCTGCTGTGTTCCATTGTTCCCGAAGTATAAATCATGCAGGATTGTTTTTATACCATGTACACAATGCAGTAAAACAACACGTGCAAAAAGAGCACAGAAAAAAAAAAATGCTGATTGCAGTCTGACTGCTGCTGTAGCTAGTCGCTCTTCTCTCACAAATGTGTTTAAATAAAGTCCATAAAAGTCCTGCTCACAGACTGATTGCCAGAGACAGGACATGTCCACATCCAGTAAAAAGTCCGGACATCTCCAGTCCACTCATGGACGATTCATTCGCGCGCGCACATGTGAACAATTAAAAGAAAAAAACACCTGCCTGGCTGCTGCAGCTCCTCACTCTCGCCTCAAACTCTCTCATCACTGTATTAAATAAAGGACAAAAAAGGAAATAAGTCCTGCTCACAGACTGATTGCCAGTGACAGGACATGTCCACATCAAGTATAACTCCAGACATAAGTGCAGCAAAAACTGCACCGCCCCCACCGAAGGGGGAAGGAGTGACATTAGCGGCGCCGGAAAGGGGGGGTGTTGATGGGGGAAGGAGGGGGGTGGGGGAAGGGAATGGAACATGCTTCAATCCTGTGAAAAGCAGTTTATTGTCTTTGTGAGATGAGATAAGAAACAGCCAATGTTCCCCAGGCCGAAACAAATCTCTCTGGAGGAAAAACAGTCGGGCAATTTAACCTTCAGGCTTGATAAGCCTGTAATGTTATGGTTACAGCAGTGAAAAACACTTTTTAACAGTTCCACTTGCACAACCAAATCCCAATTATGAATTAAGAATATTCCAAATTATGAATTAAAAATATTCACCGGCCTCTGAAATCTTCAGCTTCAACTGCAAGGCACGCCTGTGCTCCAAGATGTCATCCAATTTTTCGGTAGGTCAGGGCAGCACATAAGCCAAAACGTACCAGCCCTGCTACCATGAAACCAAAAATGAATAAATCCTCGACGTCCTCAACAGAGAAAGGCACCAAGCACGCCAAGACCCCCAGGAGTCGAGGACATAGCCCGCAGGATACGTTCCATCTGGGCAGGTAGGATCCCCCGGTCCTGACCTTCTTGTAGAAAAAATAGTGTTGTTAGCGTTCAGAGACCAGCTGATCAATTCCATGGTTAATCCAATAGTAGTCCAATAGATCCAGAATCCAATATAATTTGAGGAATTCACAGTGTGGTGAAGCAGGGACTTGAAGGTTAAAAGCAGAGAACAGAGATAAGGGAGAGTGGAGGAGATGCGACCGCCCTCGTCGGAGTCCCAAGCTGATATAATTAACACACTTTGAGTTTCATAGTAGTCTACCATTACCCAAATGTCATTTTTACCTGTTTCATTTATGCTTGATATATGAACCTCACATTACATTGATTACTTTTTATATTAAAAATATAATCCAAATGCATGGAAATCAGGCATGTCATGAAAATGCATAAGCTGCTGCCGTTGGCAGATTAAAATTTTTTTTTTTTTTTGCTTATTTTCAGGCCATCAATGATAGTTTTTTTTTTTGTTCGCACTGCATTTATTATTATTTTTTTCTAATAAAATATAAGTTGCAGTCGATGGCCATTTTTTTTAGCTTTATTTTCAGACCATTTATTATAGGTTTTGTTTTTTGCTCATTCACACTGGATTTATTAATTTTTCTAATGAAACTATAATCCAAATGGATGGAAATCTTATATGTCATATTTTTATCATTTTATTTCACTACATTTTATATAGTGCCAATTTACTTTTTTTTTGTAAATTTGAAACCATTTGTTACAGCTTTTGTTTTGTTAACCTTATGTTTACAAATTTTTATATCAAAAATATAATCCAAATGGATGGAAATATTAAAATTTAGTGTTATTTTCAGAGCATTAATGCAGGTTTTGTTTCTGTGTTCACATTGCATTTGTTAATTTTTCTAATAAAAATATAATCTAAATGGATGGAAATCTTATATGTAATTAAAATGAATAAGTTGCAGTTGATGGCCTATTGTTTTCTTCTTTTTAAAAAATGTTTCAGGAGTTTTCCTGCACTGATATCACCCTAAGAAAAACAAAAAGGTGAGACCAAATAAATTCGAACCTGACTGAATGAATCGTGACCTCACCGGCTGAGATCAGATTAGTGCCGCTCTGAATGTGCCACTGATTCCAACTCCAGATAACAAACGCAGTGACCTTCAAGTGTAGTGCACTTTGGCTGACCTGAACTCAGCCTTAAAAATCAAAGGTTGACAGACTGTATCATCAAAGCTGTTTTATTTGGCCAGACTTCATTTCTAATGAGCAGATTTGCATTTACACCTGGATTAAGAGAGTTGTGCTGATGTCGTCCCTCGGGATGCAGCTTGTTAACTGAAATAAGGATGGATAGAAAAAGCTCGAGGCTGAAGGTATAATTAGGCCTTCGTGGACAAACACAGCCTCTTCTACAAATCACTACATCTTCTCTTTCCACATAGAGGAGGCTCAAATAAGGTAACGCCACAGTGACTCGCTCACGCTGCGACCCAAAATACTCATAAAGCTGTCACATCTGCCTCTGGGACTCACACTCATGCATCTGGAGCTGAAAACTTGAAGGGTTTAAATCTTGGATTTACCAGAAAAAAAAGAGTTATGACTGCATCTGTTTATAACAGTACTGCAAAAAACAAAAAAACAAAACAAAACAAGCTCAAGCTTTTCCTCTCCATCTTTGACCAGTCGGTCTCACTGTGTTTTGTACAGTAACACTACTTCTAACCTTAGTGACATGAAATTTGGGGTTCCTCAGGGGTCTGTCTTAGGCCCCCTGCTTTTCTCCATTTATATAGCACCCCTTGGGCACATATTGCGGCATCTTGGGATTACCTTTCACTGTTATGCAGATGATACTCAGTTATATATGCCGATAACTGCTGGTAATCTCGTTCACATAAAATCCTTAGAAGATTGCCTTGCAGCAGTGAGAAGTTGGATGTCTAGAAACTTCTTACTCTTAAACTCTGAAAAGACTGAAATGATGGTTCTTGGTCCAGTAAGACATCAGCATCAATTTGACCAGCTAACACTTGTCATACGTGTCATACATCACACTGACAAAGTGAGGAACCTTGGGGTAATTTTTGATCCTCGGTTGTCCTTTGGCCTCCATATTAGAAATATTACTAGGACTGCTGTCTTCCACCTGCGAAATATAGCGAAGATTTGTCCCATCCTGTCTATGGCTGATGCTGAGACCCTGATCCATGCGTTCATCTATTCTAGATTGGACTACTGCAATGTTCTATTTTCTGGTTTACCGCAGTGTAGCATTAGAGCTCTCCAATTGGTTCAAAATGCTGCAGCCACGAAGTAGAAAGTTCGACCACATTACACCCATTTTGGCGTCTCTTCACTAGCTTCCTGTCCCAGTGAGATCAGATTTTAAGGTTCTGCTACTAACCTATAAAATTATTCATGGACTGGCACCTCCCTACCTAGCTGACCTAATTAAACCTTACGTACCGGCCCGGGCTTTACGTTCTCAGGGTGCAGGACTACTTTGTGTCCCTAGGGTGAATAAGAAGTCTGCGAGTCACAGAGCTTTCTCTTATTGTGCCCCTGTTCTGTGGAATGATCTCCCTGGGTCAATAAAACAGTCAGATTCTGTGGAGACTTTCAAGTCCAGACTTAAGATGCACTTATTTTCCCTTTCATATGGCTAGCATACTGGTACAGTTTTGTTTTACGCTTTTTACTCTTTTAATTCATGTTATTAGTAATTGGAGCGGGCTGCAGCCTCAACTTCACCTAAATTCTGGGTCTTTTAGTGAAGCTTATGGCTAGCGGCCGGCGATCACCTTAGTATTTCTTCTGTTTTTCTTGTTGTTTAATGCTGGCAAATTATACAGTATTTTTTGTCTTTCTGATGCCTGATTCTGTTTTTTCTCTGTTTAAGGTGCAGCTCCATCCACAGATGGGAGTTGTGTTTGTGGTTGGCGACCCTCCTGTCCTGTGCACAAACAGCAATTCTTGTATATTCATCTGTGAATTGTTCTGTGAATTATTTCTGTAATTTATGTTTGTAGAATGGTCCAAGCAGAGGGTCACCCCTTTGAGTCTGGTCTGCTTGGGGTTTCTTCCTCAGAGGGAGTTTTTCCTTATCACTGTTGCTCTGGGGGTTGGTAAGGTTAGACCTTACCTGTGTGAAGTGCCTTGAGGCAACTCTGTTGTGATTTGGAGCTATATAAAGGAAAATAAATTGAAATTGAAATTGAACAAAACCATGATCTCTTCTAATATGTATATGTCACAGACATGAACAAGCAAAAGGGGGGAGCACTCTACCCCCCAGATTTCCCTAATTACAGCCCTTTTAACCCTCTGCCACTTTAAGCATTTTTTAAATGTAGATGTAAATTAATATTCAAAGTTTTCAGTTAGTTGACAGCTGTACAATATGACCACATTATCGTATCTCAATATGGTCATATCAATATGATATACAAAATTACTATGATTTGACACAAAGTGCAGCAACAGTGAAAATTAAACATTCTTAAACAAAACAGTAATAATACCACACTCATTTTGCACTCATCATAAGGTTAGGATACTGTGCCCTCCAAAAAGTACTGGAACACTTGGAATTTCACACATTTTAATTTGTTTATGCCATTTCAAATATAAGAAATACAAAAATATAAAGAAAAAAATTTTGTCGTGGACTTTATTTACATATGAAGAAATACAAAAGATTCTTTCACCAAAACATCAAATCTAGGCTTTCATCTCAAAGGTACAGTACTTTCTGTCAAATTGTAGCTGAACTTTCAGGTCTTCTTCTTCTTAAGAAAATCCTCCTCTGCACCACTTCATCAGGAAGCTGGATTTTATATTTTTAATTCATTTATATCAAGTTGTAGAGATTTGCTTTCAGTTTGAGTTTACGGAAGATAACTTTAGATTTATTTATCTAAAGTTGTCACTGGTATGGCCTTCAGACAGCAAAATTAGGAGGTTATTTCATCAACAGCTGCCTGCTCATTTAAAAATTACTGGAGAAACACGTATATACTCGTATAAGGCAACCTGAATTAAAGGTGAAATACCACTTTTGACAACCTGGACCTCATTTCTCGCATAAAATACGGTCATTTACTCACCAGTATAAGTTTGGTGTGATTATTAGTCCACGGTTCAAACGACGTGTTCAGTTCAGATCTGAGGCAAATATTTTTCTTCTTCTACTAAGGTGGATTAGAACTTTTTGTGGTATACAGCACCAACTACTGGACAGGAGGAACCTAGCAGTCAATGTGACACTGATTTCAAAATGCAGCTCATCTCAACCAGACGTACGATGCTGTGACATGTCAATCATCTGTGTCCAATCAGATTTCAGAGGAGTCCAGTTCAAACAGTGCAACCCTGGCCTCCACTCTAGCTCCACCCATGCCAGGAATTGTTCAACATTTGACATTTCCTGTTTCACTGTGGCCTCAAAATTTGGCACTTCCTGTTTCAGTGTGAACTTGCCACTGAGTTCCCGTGAGATTCCATGAGATCTCGTCTGTCAATCCAGGAGGTGTTTGACATTTAATTTTTCCTGTTTCATTGTGGACTCAACATTTGGTGCTTCCTGTTTGGCACGGTGTACCATGAGCGAGCTTCATGCTGCTGCGCATCGCTTTGCTCATATCATCTTGTAAATAATCTCTACAGTCAAGGCCCTATCTTGACAACTGCGGTGGGCCAACAGGGCCAGCAAGGCACCCTGTTCTATCTTGGCTATTGATATTTACATGCATTTTATAAAAATCGTTCCAATTATAAGAAAAGATAAGAAATAAGAGAGACTTTATTGTCATTGTAATAAACAATGAAACTTCATTGGTGACAACCAGTCAGTAGCAACAATGATTAAATATAAAAAAATAAAATAAACAAAAATAAAATATAACTGCAATAAGGTGCAAGAGACAACAATAGACATGTTATTTACAGTGTAAACTGAGATGGAAAAATTGTACTGCCCATGGCTGTTTAAAATACAGCAGGAAGAGCAATAGTATGTGGCTTATGTATTTCTTACGGCTTATGTATTTCTTTTTTTAATTTATTGACATTTATTCATACACTGAAAAAAATTTGGAGTGATTGTTACTTGAAAAAAAAAAACCTAGGCAAGTTTTTCCACTCAGAAATTCCAAGTAAACTTTACAAGAAGAATTCTTAAGTAAATTTTACTTACATACATTAGTTTATCTAAAAGAATAACTCAATGCACATTTACTAGCAATTATCAATTGAATATTTTCATTGAATTTTACTGACTTTATTCATAAAAAGTAAAACTTTTCATGAATAAAGACAGACAACTTTTTATGACTACCTTGCAAAAGTACTGGGCCTCTTGGTATTTCACACATTTTAATTTATTCATGCCATTTCAAATACAAAAAGTAAATCAAACTTCTCAACATGTCCAAAATTAGAAGATATACTGTTACACTGGTACTAGCAAGGTGTACTAATAAAGTGGCCGGTGATTGTACATGATGGATGCAAATGAGCTTGTTTTTTTATTTTAATTGCATTTATTTTCTTTCTTTCTTTCTTTCTTTCTTTCTTTCTTTCTTTCTTTCTTTCTTTCTTTCTTTCTTTCTTTCTTTCTTTCTTTCTTTCTTTCTTTCTTTCTTTCTTTCTTTCTTTCTCTTTTTGTCAAAGAAAGAGATTTACAGGAAATGCCACCAAAGCTGCCTAAGGTGAAGCAGTTAGGTGTGCAAAAGAAAAACTGTCTGTTGGAAAGTCACAATTTTTTTCCGCTAATCTAAATTTGTGAGGTTTTCCTCAAGGTTATGACTTAAATCTGCCGACATGTGATTTATTTTTCACCACTGCACAAAGTTACTGCTGTACTTTTATGATAAACTGGATTGATGCTGAATGAATTCATACTGAACTGATTATTTTTCAAGCATCATAGTAGTCTTAAATAATAGTTGAAACACTGCTCTCTCTCTCTCTCTCTCTCTCTCTCTCTCTCTCTCTCTCTCTCTCTGAGAGGTGACTATTGATCAATAATCCATAAATTCAGTAAAGTGGATTTTGCCGTGAATAAACTGAAGCAGCAGCTCACCACCCAGTGTTGAACTCCACGTGGGCATCAAACAGAGCGACGACTGGAGCCGAGGCAGCTCGCCACCCGCTGACCCTCGACCTGATCAGTCCTTCCTGCTTGTCATGGCGGACCACCCTGATGAACCCGGGGCCGTGCTGAGTGTTGGTCTCCTCCACAAAGCTCTGGAGGTGCTCCTTCAGCTCCGCTGGATGAGAAAGACCCAAACACACACACGTGACTGTTAAAGCAAACCCACACAGTACTGATGTGATCAAAAGAACATGGCGTGTGCTGCTGAATTCAGACTTTTTGGTAAATAATGGAATAGAACAAATGATTAGTCAATAAATTAATATCAACAGACTTATGTTAGTAAGTCATTCACTGACTATAATTATGAGAATACGATACTTTTCTTGGTTTAATATATCTACTGTTTTTGAATTGTTGGTTAGATTATAATAACCAGCAAAAATCTATTTAAGCATAAAAATTCAAAAAGAAAAAATAATATAGCACCTTCAACTGCACCACAGACTAAAACAGTTAAATGTGGTCTATTAAACATTAGGTCTCTCTCTTCTAAGTCCCTGTTGGTAAATTATATAATAATTGATCAACATATTGATTTATTCTGCCTTACAGAAACCTAGTTACAGCAGGATGAATATGTTAGTTTAAATGAGTCAACACCCCCGAGTCACACTAACTGTCAGAATGCTCGTAGCACGGGCCGAGGCGGAGGATTAGCAGCAATCTTCCATTCCAGCTTATTAATTAATCAAAAACCCAGACAGAGCTTTAATTCATTTGAAAGCTTGACTCTTAGTCTTGTCCATCCAAATTGGAAGTCCCAAAAACCAGTTTTATTTGTTATTATCTATCATCCACCTGGTCGTTACTGTGAGTTTCTCTGTGAATTTTCAGACCTTTTGTCTGACTTAGTGCTTAGCTCAGATAAGATAATTATAGTGGGCGATTTTAACATCCACACAGATGCTGAGAATGACAGCCTCAACACTGCATTTAATCTATTATTAGACTCTATTGGCTTTGCTCAAAAAGTAAATGAGTCCACCCACCACTTTAATCATATCTTAGATCTTGTTCTGACTTATGGTATGGAAATAGAAGACTTAACAGTATTCCCTGAAAACTCCCTTCTGTCTGATCATTTCTTAATAACATTTACATTTACTCTGATGGACTACCCAGCAGTGGGGAATAAGTTTCATTACACTAGAAGTCTTTCAGAAAGCGCTGTAACTAGGTTTAACGATATGATTCCTTCTTTATGTTCTCTATTCTTTATGTTAACTATTAGAGAAAAAATTACTCATAACCATCCCAAAGACGTATCGTTATCTTTGGTTGCTTTCAGTGATGCCGGTATTTGGTTAGACTCTTTCTCTCCGATTGTTCTGTCTGAGTTATTTTCATTAGTTACTTCATCCAAACCATCAACATGTTTATTAGACCCCATTCCTACCAGGCTGCTCAAGGAAGCCCTACCATTATTTAATGCTTCGATCTTAAATATGATCAATCTATCTTTATTAGTTGGCTATGTACCACAGGCTTTTAAGGTGGCAGTAATTAAACCATTACTTAAAAAGCCATCACTTGACCCAGCTATCTTAGCTAATTATAGGCCAATCTCCAACCTTCCTTTTCTCTCAAAAATTCTTGAAAGGGTAGTTGTAAAACAGCTAACTGATCATCTGCAGAGGAATGGTCTATTTGAAGAGTTTCAGTCAGGTTTTAGAATTCATCATAGTACAGAAACAGCATTAGTGAAGGTTACAAATGATCTTCTTATGGCCTCGGACAGTGGACTCATCTCTGTGCTTGTTCTGTTAGACCTCAGTGCTGCTTTTGATACTGTTGACCATAAAATTTTATTACAGAGATTAGAGCATGCCATAGGTATTAAAGGCACTGCGCTGCGGTGGTTTGAATCATATTTGTCTAATAGATTACAATTTGTTCATGTAAATGGGGAATCTTCTTCACAGACTAAAGTTAATTATGGAGTTCCACAAGGTTCTGTGCTAGGACCAATTTTATTCACTTTATACATGCTTCCCTTAGGTAGTATTATTAGACGATATTGCTTAAATTTTCATTGTTACGCAGATGATACCCAGCTTTATCTATCCATGAAGCCAGAGGACACACACCAATTAGCTAAACTGCAGGATTGTCTTACAGACATAAAGACATGGATGACCTCTAATTTCCTGCTTTTAAACTCAGATAAAACTGAAGTTATTGTACTTGGCCCCACAAATCTTAGAAACATGGTGTCTAACCAGATCCTTACTCTGGATGGCATTACCCTGACCTCTAGTAATACTGTGAGAAATCTTGGAGTCATTTTTGATCAGGATATGTCATTCAAAGCGCATATTAAACAAATATGTAGGACTGCTTTTTTGCATTTACGCAATATCTCTAAAATCAGAAAGGTCTTGTCTCAGAGTGATGCTGAAAAAGTAATTCATGCATTTATTTCCTCTAGGCTGGACTATTGTAATTCATTATTATCAGGTTGTCCTAAAAGTTCCCTAAAAAGCCTTCAGTTAATTCAAAATGCTGCAGCTAGAGTACTGACGGGGACTAGAAGGAGAGAGCATATCTCACCCATATTGGCCTCTCTTCATTGGCTTCCTGTTAATAGAATAGAATTTAAAATTCTTCTTCTTACTTATAAGGTTTTGAATAATCAGGTCCCATCTTATCTTAGGGACCTCGTAGTACCATATTACCCCATTAGAGCGCTTCGCTCTCAGACTGCAGGCTTACTTGTAGTTCCTAGGGTTTGTAAGAGTAGAATGGGAGGCAGAGCCTTCAGCTTTCAGGCTCCTCTCCTGTGGAACCAGCTCCCAGTTCAGATCAGGGAGGCAGACACCCTCTCTACTTTTAAGATTAGGCTTAAAACTTTCCTTTTTGCTAAAGCTTATAGTTAGGGCTGGATCAGGTGACCCTGAACCATCCCTTAGTTATGCTGCTATAGACGTAGACTGCTGGGGGGTTCCCATGATGCACTGTTTCTTTCTCTTTTTGCTCTGTATGCACCACTCTGCATTTAATCATTAGTGATCGATCTCTGCTCCCCTCCACAGCATGTCTTTTTCCTGGTTCTCTCCCTCAGCCCCAACCAGTCCCAGCAGAGGACTGCCCCTCCCTGAGCCTGGTTCTGCTGGAGGTTTCTTCCTGTTAAAAGGGAGTTTTTCCTTCCCACTGTAGCCAAGTGCTTGCTCACAGGGGGTCATTTTGACCGTTGGGGTTTTACATAATTATCGTATGGCCTTGCCTTACAATATAAAGCGCCTTGGGGCAACTGTTTGTTGTGATTTGGCGCTATATAAAAAAATTGATTGATTGATTGATTGATTATGAACAAATTTCAAGATATCACTTTTGCAGTGACGGCTTCAGAGCTTTATTTGAGAGGGGGCATAATTCATACTAAATGTGTAGATATGCATTTTAATGTAAATTTAAACTTTAGCTTTTAAAATCCAAACAATACATACGTAACAGCCCGTTCTCCACATAATGCAGAGTTCTGTCATGAAGGGCATCTGATGTGGCAACCCCGAGGAAAAACGGAGAAGGTGTAAGACCTTATTTTATACGTATATGAACACTGGTGCTTTGAAAATGAATTAAACTGACAGACAAAAACTGACAAACAAGTTATATATTAAACTGTTTAAGGACCTGTGGCCCACTCTTGGCCTGACTGTGCTGGAAATGATTAATCTTTCTTTAACTTCTGGATCTGTTCCTAAATGTTTCAAATCTGTAGTGATTAAACTATTACTTAAAGTAGACCTGCATTAAAATAAATGTGGTCAGATTTCAGAAAGAAATAGCTGATATGTATTTATAAGACCCTTGTCAATGCAGTAAAGTAAATCTGTAAGCCCAAATTTGTAATTTAGCGGATAAATCTTTGTTTAAAAATGACAAAATTTGCAGCTAAAATTTAGCCCTCTGTGAAAACAGTTTGTACAGCCGTATCATTTCCATGACGTCAGGGACAAGACCGCCTTCAGTCCGATCCTGCATTGAAATTGATTTTATCTGTTAGTAATGTTACTTATACACGTCCTGGTTTCAACATCCAAAAGTAAGCTGCAATGAATGTGAGATACAGATCTGTGTGCTCAGATCAGCAACGACATCAACAGCGGGCGCCGTTCTTCCTCTCCCACTCTCTGCCTCCACTGCGCTTATTAAGTCTGCGGGCTCGTTAACGAGCTCGTTAACCGCTGAAGCAGCCCACTCACACCGCCCGTGTCTGCTTTGCAGCCAGATACAGCGCACAACACCGGCATCACCTCTCTGTCTACTGAATGGAGCTGCAGCACACTTGGCACAAGTCCTGAGATTACGCTCGCTGTTTTAATGCGAAGCGGCCGGTACACCTGTTGCTGCAAGGACAGACTTCTTGCGGCAAAATCCACAGCACCACACGTCTCGGCATTAGGAGCCCCAGAGCTCTATGGATGCTGAGAGAGGTTTATATATTTTTAATGACTGGGATTCTTTGCGGGTCTCGCCTCCATATCCCGCGATGGTACCGGAGGTGAAAGACAGTAGATTTTCATTGCGACACCACTCAATCAAATGGGCGTATGAAAAAGTCCCCCAAAATAATTTTCAAGCACAAATAAAAGAAATGTGTACTCACCAAACGTGCCGCAAGACAATATGAAGTTTTAAAAAAAGTAGATCCTTCCGTATAAGACAAGAAAAAGGTGCAGATGCAAACTGACGTAAACCCACAAATTACAATTGCCGCAATGCATGCTGGGAGAGGGTCTTGTCCGTGACGTCTCGGCAGCGTCCATGATGAGAGGGACAATTTGCGGAGGGCTAAATGTTAGCTGTAAATTTGTCATTTTCAAATGAAGATTTCTCCGTTGAATGACAGATCTGGGCTTGCAGATTTACTTTACTACATTCAGATGGATCTCATGTGTAAATGTAAGTCATTTTTTGTTCAAAAAATCTGACTGCATTTTTTTCAATGCAGGTCTCCTTTAAGAAACCTAATCTTGACCGTTGTGTATTGAAAAACTATAAGCCGATATCAAATCCATCATTTTGCTCTAAAATTCTGGAAAAAGTGGTGTCATGGCAGCTCATGGACTATCTTACTGAGAATAATCTTTTTGAGCCACTGCAGTCTGCTCTTAGAAAATAGCATTCCACAGAGACGGCTCTCACTAAAGTGGTGAATGATCTTCTGCTTACAATGAACTCGGACTCACTACGGTTCTGGTGCTGTTAGATCTCAGTGCTGCATTTGATACCATGGATCATCATATTCTACTTGATAGGCTGGAAAATCATTTTGGGATTACTGGGAGTGCCCTTGCATGGCTGACGTCATACTTGACCAGTCGTTCTCACTGTGTTTTGTACAGTAACATTGCCTCTAACCTTAGTGACATGAAATTTGGGGTTCCTCAGGGGTCCATCTTAGGCCCCCTGCTTTTCTCCCTTTATATAGCACCCCTTGGGCACATATTGTGGCGTTTTGGGATTACCTTTCACTGCTATGCAGATGATACTCAGTTATACATGTCGACAACTGCTGGTAATCTCGTTCACATAAAATCCTTAGAAGATTGCCTTGCAGCAGTGAGAAGTTGGATGTCTAGAAACTTCCTACTTTTAAACTCTGATAAGACTGAAATGATGGTTCTTGGTCCAGTAAGACATCAGCATCAATTTGACCAGCTAACACTTGTCATACGTGTCATACATCACACTGACAAAGTGAGGAACCTTGGGGTAATTTTTGATCCTACATTGTCCTTTGTCCTCCACGTTAGAAATATTACTAGGACTGCTTTCTTCCACCTGTGAAATATAGCAAAGATTCATCCCATCCTGTCTATGGCTGATGCTGAGACCCTGATCCATGCGTTTATCTCTTCTAGATTGGACTACTGCAATGTTTGGTTCAAAATGCTGCAGCCAGACTTTTGACACGAAGCAGAAAGTTCAACCACATTACACCCATTTTGGCATCCCTTCACTGGCTTCCTGTCCCAGTGAGATCAGATGTTAAGGTTCTGTTACTAGTCTATAAACTTGTTCACTGACTGGCACCTCCCTACCTAGCTGACCTAATTAAACCTTACGTGCCGGCCCGGGCTTTGCGTTCTCAGGGTGCAGGACTACTTTGTGTCTCTAGGGTGAATAAGAAGTCTGCGGGTTGTAGACCTTTCTCTTATCGTGCCCCTGTTCTGTGGAATGATCTCCCTGCGTCAATAAAACAGTCAAATTCTGTGGAGACTTTCAAGTCCAGACTTAAGATGGACTTACTTTCCCTTTCATATGGCTAGCATGCTGGCATAGTATGTTCTACACTTTTTACTCTTTTAATTCATTTATTAGGAAACAGAGTGTACCACGGCCTCAGCTCCATCCAGAGATGGGTGTGGTATTTGTGCTGGAGACCCTCCTGTCCTTTGCACCAACAGCATTTCCTGTATATTCGTTTTGTGAGTTGTTCTGTAATTTGTGTCTGTAGCATGGCCCAAGCAGAGGGTCACCCCTTTGAGTTTGGTCTGCTTGAGATTTCTTCCTCACAGGGAGTTTTTCCTTACCACTGCTGCTCTGGGGGTTAGTAAGTTTAGACCTTACTTGTGTGAAGCGCCTTGAGGCAACTCTGTTGTGATTTGGTGCTATATAAATGAAAATAAATTGGAAAAAACACACTCATTTCAAGCTACAAGTAAAGTAATTCGTGTTGATAGAATTATTCCCTGTAGCAAGCCCAGATATGTCCATCCAGATATGGCACAAGCAGGGTCAGTGCATCATAATGCCTCCTGGGTGCAATGGAAACTGGGACTGTGACAGGAATGGATCAGTCAGGGATTGGTGGTCATGGTGGTGAGAAAGTAGGCCTGAAACAGGACCTTGATGAATGTCAGTTTTTCATTGGGGTTACGTCACTGCCACAGAAGCTCCTCCGAGCCACCTGTGCACCTCAGATCATTCAGACAGGTATTCCTCCATACTTCCTGATAACTGTTTAGTCCAAGCAAGAAATGAGAAATTAATCACTGGATTAATGATTTACATTCGCTTTGTTACAGTAGCTCAGTTCACAATGATTCAAGTTGTCAACAGAAATCTGATCCAGATATCTTTTACACTTGAAGAACTCTTCCTCAAATTAGTGGAGGAATTGTTTGAAGGACGATAGAATCATGGCACGGGAAAATGTGCACGCACACACACACACACACACACACACACACACACACACACACACACACACACACACACACACACACACACACACACACACACACACACACACACACACACACACACACACACACACACACACACACAAAAGAAAAAAAACACTTAAATGAACTTTGGACACACTTTCCAATTCAGTTCCTGTGGTATCCCCAACTCAGTTCAATTATATTATATTGTATTTGTTTGAGTTGGAGTCACATATTTATTGGGAGTTAATCATGTAGAAAAATGAATTGAGTTATTCTAAAGAGATTTTTATTTATTTTAAAAATTTTTTTAGGGATGATGCAGCTCATGTTGAAATCTGAAAATCTTCCCCAGCCCACCCCAAACCTTTAATCACAATTTTGATCAACGCACCAGATACAGATAAAGTTTTTTCACATATATACCCTGTTATATTAAACTGAGTCAGCAAAATAAAGAATAATATGAATTAAAGTCATTAACTTTGGTTTATTACATCTGATTACCGTACATTTTAAAAATAAGTAATTTAAGTAAAAATAAGTAAAAAAAAAAAAAAAAGTAATTTTAATATGTGTTATAGAAATAAGAAAATATTTACTTTAAATGACATGCAGTGTCCTCACAGTCCAGCAACAGACCACGACCCACACTTTTGGAGTCACTGAAATAGGATATCTGGATTTGGAGCAATTATTCAATTTAGGAATATGTTGTATGTCTGCTAAAAACTACTTGAATCATGTCTCGCTCCATGTTAGTACAATGTACTGCTACTACATCCAGCATGAACTAGTTTGTGTTATTGTAAATAAAATACTATAATAGAGTACTTTAATAATAATAATAATAATTTTATTTCTATAACAAGAACAAAGTGCTTCACAAACCAAACCACATTATCATAACGTAATAAAAAGTAAAATAATTAAAAAAAACAACATAAAAACAAAATTAAAGCACAAAGCAATAAATATTCCAAATTTATTTTATTTTATTTATTTTTATTTTTATTTTTTTTAAGAGTAGGTGTGTTTATGTTCCTGTGTGTCTGTTAGATGAATGACTAAAAAACAACTTCCAATTTTTATGGAACTTTACTGAAATACTGAGTTAATATATTTTCACGTTGTTTATACTGTAAGAAGCAGAGGGACATGCCGCTGCTCAAACTTGCATAAAATGTATAAAATATTAACAACAAAAACAATGTGTTAAAGGCTGAATGGAAAAAAGGAGGTGTTTAAGTACTCAAGTCCATTTCAAATGTGAAGGTTTCAGGCTTTCTCTATTTATTTATTTGTTTGTTTATTTGTGAGTAGTCTCGCTGCCAACAAAAGCAGACAAAAATGCAGAAAGGAAAATACAAGTATAAGGCAGTGGAATTTTTAGGCTGGATTGTTAAAACTTTCAGGACTTCTGTTCCAGAAATGATTATTAATATTAAAACCACTGACAGAATGATTCATTTTTGCTTGATTTTACTCTGATTTTATGACCCAAATTATGGAAAAAGTCTGCAAGATTCATTCTGCAAATTACCAGGTAAAGCTACAGGTATGGTACAAATATACAAATGCTGAATATTATTTACAAGCGTATTATAGACTAGATTTCGATATGGTGCATTATTTTAACTATGAATTTTTGAATTCAAGGAGACAAGCAGGCAAACTGACTGAAACATTTTGCTACCCACAGCGGAGCGGTGCACATCTTCATTCCCCGTTCCGACTTCACCTTTTTATAATCCTGTCTGCGGGCTGCAGCTGCTGCATCCGCCTTTCTGTTCATTATTACCATCAGCCCATATTCTTCATTCTCTCTGTTTTCTTTTAATGAGCCACAGTTTGCTACCGACCTGCAGTCAGAATTGACTCATTAAAACTAGCATATTGAAGCGCACCTGTATGTGTTGCACGCTCATGAGAGAGCTTACTACCAAACATCAACAATTCTCAAATCAAATGTAGCATAATATTGTTTTACGAATGTTTATTCGACGTGTGAATCATTGCTACAAGAATATTTTTACCCAAATTAATAGCTGGTTCTGTAATTATATATATATATATATATATATATATATATATATATATATATATATATATATATATATATATATATATTCGGATTCAGGAGGAGCAGTGTGGTTTTCGTCCTGGTCGCGGCACACTGGACCAGCTCTACACACTCCATCGGGTGCTCGAGGGTTCATGGGAGTTCACCCAACCAGTCCACATGTGTTTTGTGGATCTGGAGAAGGCTTTCGACCATGTCCCTCAGGGCACCCTGTGGGGAGTGCTCCGGGAGTACGGGGTCCGGGGTTCTTTGCTAAGGGCTATCTGGTCCCTGTACGACCGCAGCAGGAGCTTGGTTCGCATTGCCGGTAGTAAGTCAAACCTGTTTCCAGTGCACGTTGGCCTCCGCCAGGGCTGCCCTTTGTCGCCGGTTCTGTTCATTATTTTTATGGACAGAATTTCTAGGCACAGCCAGGGTGTAGAGGGGGTCTGGTTTGGGAACCACAGAATCTCGTCTCTGCTGTTTGCGGAAGATGTGGTTCTGTTGGCTTCGTCAATTCAGGACCTTCAGCGTGCACTGGGGCGGTTTGCAGCCGAGTGTGAAGCATCCGGGATGAAAATCAGCACCTCCAAATCCGAGGCCATGGTTCGCGACCGGAAAAAGGTGCTTTGCCCTCTTCAGGTCGGTGGAGTGTCCTTGCCTCAAGTGGAGGAGTTTAAGTATCTCGGGGTCTTGTTCACGAGTGAGGGACGGATGGAGCGTGAGATCGATAGACGGATCGGTGCAGCATCTGCAGTGATACGGTCGCTGTATCGGACCATCGTGGTGAAGAGAGAGCTGAGTAGGGGGGCAAAGCACTTGATTTACCGATTGATCTACGTTCCGATCCTCACCTATGGTCATGAGATTTGGCTCATGACCGAAAGAACGAGATCGCGAGTACAAGCGGCCGAGATGAGTTTCCTCCGCAGGGTGGCTGGGCGCTCCCTTAGAGATAGGGTGAGGAGCTCGGTCACTTGGGAGGAGCTTGGAGTCGAGCCGCTGCTCCTCCACGTCGAAAGGAGTCAGTTGAGGTGGCGCGGGCATCTTTTCCGGATGCCCCCTGGATGCCTCGTTGGAGAGGTGTTCCGGGCACGTCCCATTGGGAGGAGGCCCCGGGAAAAACCCAGGACACGCTGGAGGGACTACATCTCTCAGCTGGCTTGGGAATGCCTTGGGGTTCCCCCAGAGGAGCTGGGGGAGGTGTGTGTGGATCGGGAGGTCTGGGCGGCTTTGCTTGAGCTGCTGCCCCCGCGACCCGACTCTGGATAAGTGGAAGAAAATGGATGGATGGATATATATATATATATATATATATATATATATATATATATATATATATATATATATATATATATATATATATATATATATATATATATATATACACACACACACACATAAATACACTATATACTGCACACGTAACTCCAAATTGGGAAGGCCTGGACAACATTAATAAAATAGCTGTGCAGTGATTGTTACATTTACTTCAATTTTGATTTCATTGCATACAGTATAAACCCAAGATGTTTTTTTTTCTTTTGTCAATATACAGCCTTGACGGCATTTCAGGCCTGTGATACATATGAAAAAAATGGGGCATTTATCACTTCATAAAGTTGCCCTTCCATTTCACAATGCTTGAAAGACATTTTTCTGGATACTAAGTGATGAAATGTTCCAGGTGTTACTTTGTCCCATTCTTCCTACACAACATGTCTTAGGGCCCCTTCACACATAGTACGAATAAGTACAACTCAGTGCGCCTCACAATGGAAAAGCTCGTATGAGCGAACCACGAAAACATTGCGTCGACGGGCAGGCGTGTACGATTCCGCTGCGATGGTTTGTGCACACGGGAACACAGTGCGAGCAGATATAGAGCTGATGTGAAAATAACAAAAATAACTACTAAACTACTAAAAATAACGAATACATGCCACCCACGGGATTCGAACCTGCAGTTTCCAAAAGCTCTGATTGCCAGCCAGAAACTTTACCAATGAGCTACCATTGCTGGCCTGTAATCAGTGTGGAAAAATACCTGAAATCAACAAGGACATGGACAAGGTATGCTGTGTCCAGATGCCACAGGCCGGTGCAAAGGCAAAAGATGTTTTATATATTTCCATGTGAAGTCAGGAGGCAGAGACACACACTTCACGGAGGAATGTTGTAAGTTCATGTCCTTCCAAACACGGAACGTGTTCTCAAGCTAGGTCGTCCAGGAGCAGAGATCTTTACAGCCTCAGCTGTGGGTGGACACGCCCCCCTGTCCGTTCAGTACCCAGCCCAATGTGTCACTCTGTACCATGACAAATACTGGCTTTTGGATTTGTTGCTGATAATAGTCTGGAAGGTCCTTTTTGTCTTTGGTCCAGAGCACATAGCATCCATTTCTTCCAAAAAAGATCTGGAATACTAATTTTTCTGACCACAATACAATTTCAATTGTGTGATGATCTGAACCAGACACCTCCAAGCCGAGTGAAGCTGACGTCACTTCTGTACAAGGTTAACATAAGGCTTCTTTTTTGCACAGTAAAGTTTTAAGTGACATTTGTGACTGTAACTCTGTATTGTAGTGCTTGACAAAAGTAATTCCTTTCGTGGTTATATCAGCTATTGATGAATGACGGTTCATTATGCCATCTGAGGAATCAGAGATCACCGATGTTCAGCTTAGGCTTGCACCCTTTGCACACTGAAATTCCTCCACATTCCTTGAATAGTTTAATGATATTATGCACTGTACATGTAAAATATGCAAATCCCTTCAAATCTTTCTTTGAGGAAAATTGTTTTTCCTCAAATTTTCCTCACAGATGTGTTAAACTGGAGATCCTCTACTCATCTTGGCTCCTCAAAGACCCAGCATTCCGTGGATACGGCTTGATTAGACTCGGCTGGTGTCATCACCTGTTTGAAATAACCTCATTATTTTCTTATTTAATTCCCTTATTACTCTCACCAAATTGCCCCAACTTTTTTGGAATGTGTTGCAGACCTGAAGTGCAGGAATGAAGTACAGTTTTGCCCATCAGTGCGCTCAGGGCCAATTTAATCATAAATAAAAAAATAAATCACAAATAACTCACCTGTTTGTGTCCATTTTTGTCCTTTTGTCATCCATTAAATGTGTTCCTTGTAATTAAATTGAATTGCAGGTGGGCTCTTAACCAACTTTGTGAAAAAAAAGGGGGTGGGCTGATGCTTGGTCCCTGGCACTCTAACAGGCAAATACAGTATATCCACAAATTAAATGTAGTTAACAGCACAAAACATAAAATAAGGTTCATACTGTCTCCAATGAAAGAAAAGTCAAAAGATTACTGTTTTTTTTTAATTTGCATTTTCCATACTGTATCAACGTTTTCTGATGAGGGGTTGGGCATGCACTTGATCTCCTCCTAAATATGAGAATGAAAAACATACCATATAGAGATTAAGTCTGTGTGGCTGAGGGCTCATTGATCATTTTATTGAGGCTTTATAAACATTCAGATAGCGTTCCTAATGAACTATTCTAGTGGCAAAGCATAATAAATTGGCTGCATTTCTACTTTTGTCTTCACCTAGCTTCAGCTGACCCTCATTTGTCATAATTATGCAAAGTACAAGCAATAAGCAACACCATCAATCATTTGCTTTCACCGCGTTATCTTCAGTCAATTACCATCATTATCAATTACCACTACACGGACATTATTTTAGAAAGGCATAAGCTTTACATCACATTTCCTCCATGCCTATTAAGCTGAACAGTTACACTGCATTAGGATTTTATCATTTTAGGCAAATGTTGAATCCGTTTATCCCCCTGAGTTGCTCAGCAAATCAGCATTCAGCACAGAGATGCTTCCAGAAGTGATGTAGTGGACTACTGAAGAACTGAGGTGCAGTGAGAGAGCCATAAAATCTGCAAGCGATTGTAGCAGAAACAGATTTTTCTTAATAGCAATTACAGATTTGGCAGCAATGAAATACTGTTCACACCATGTGATGCAAATATTAATACTGTGCCTCCGACAGACAGTCGGCCACGGCTGTGAGCGCTACAATAACTTTTAATCTGTTTTCATACACCAGTGATGCAGTTAACAGCTGCACAATGTCTGATCTTGAGCCAAAGCAGAATATAAAATAAGTAGGACATAAAATATAGACATCTGAGGTTGTGTAACGTCTGATTCAGAAATTTAATAATTCAACTCTGCTTCTTTGCCCCTGGATGTGAGGAATAACTCTTCATAAAATGGATGAAAATTTAATCAAATACTTATTTGACAACTTAGTGCATTATAATGTTTAGTCTTACTGGTCAGATAACTGTCGAAAAAAGGAACTGCAAATCAGTGCTGCTGCCTACAATCAGCAAACAAACAAATAAACAAACACATCTCAGTCACATATGTTATAGAAGTCTGGTATCATTTCCATAATTTAATCTCAAAGTGAAAAATGGGATTTGATCTATTATTTATAGGTAGATATGGCTGTTAAACATCTTTAAAGTCTATTTCTATGACTTTACTGCTTTTTGCAGTTTTTAGGCATGAAACATAGCGATAAATACGCACTGGCGTATTCACTAAAGCAGCCAAAAATGAGTACCATATTTTCTGGAGAATAAGTCACATCGGAGTATAAACCACACATGTTCAGAAGTGCATCTTGAAGAGGAAAAACCCATATACAAACCACAATGCAGTATACGTCGCACTTTTTTTCCTCTATTATCAGCTCATTAATTTGGGCTTAATTTTTTGTGCTGTCATGTACTTCTTATTATTGCCAATGATTCTTTTTCACTCGTGTGAAAATGCAATATAGTTACTATAATTATTATTCTAATTCAATTACATTTTTTTCCGCAAATTTGATTGGTTAATCATGTGAGATTTCAGACCGTATATCAGGTGTACGGTGGCAAAATATTCAACCGCTTTACATTTGATGTATTACTCCGCGTCCTGTCAACTGATAGTGAGAGATGTGGCGTAGCGACAACAATGCTGAAATGGGTGACTTTAAGCTACCATACGAAAGTATTGATGTGGATTCTGATACAGAATTACTGTTTCACATTTAACGGATTACTCCGCGCCCTGACTGCTGCTGGAGCGATGGTGAAGACGCTGTTGCTAATGGTAAGCCTCGCTGACCGTATTACCTACAGAAAAATAGACCATGCAAATGATAAAACTGGATTAGAATGGGAATAACCACCTTGTGTCTGATGATTCATGGACGTTCATGCTGGATTACGGTCGCAAACATCCACCAGTAAAGCTAACACTTCATCGGTAAAGCTCAATTTTCGACTGTAAAACCAGCATGAATGTCCACAAATCAACAGACACAACAGGTTTATTCCCTAATTATTATTATAAAAAGCAAATATGTGATTTTTTTTTTAGCATACAAGTCATACCTGAGTATAAGTCACAGGGTCTCCTAAACTAGCAAAAAAAGGGACTTAAACTCTGGAAAATACGGTAGCTTGTGCAGCCATCTTGGTCCAGAAATTGAATGACGCTTCACAATGTAAACAAAGTAACGTACTCATTGTTTACACCACAAAAAGGGGGATCTGTTGTGTGTTGGGTGGTTTGGCTGGACATTTGGGTGTTCTTTTCTTTTCTTTGCTCTCCAGGTGGTATGCAAACTGATTTATTGTCTGTGGAGAAGGTGCTGGTAGAAGAGTCCTTCACCCTCATCAACATGATGTGCAGCACCTGTGGATGATGCTCACGTGCAACCTTAAAGACTTTCAGCTGAAGCAGATAATGAGATGGCGTTCTGCATTTAAGCCATGTGTGATTCAAGCAGAATTGCCGGGAACTCGACCTTGTGATGTTTGTTTGTGAGACGCTGAGGACCACGCCTGGGTTTGACACATCGTGCCTGTGAAGGAAGACGGGTGAGGGACACATGCTGTCAGCACACATCAGAGGTGATTTGAATGTCTGAATGATTGTTAACAGTAACTTGGTATTTTGTTACGCAGTATATGTGAATATTGATGAGAATTGTGCAGCTCGCTTCTCACTGCCGTGGCGTGCGGACTGATGATCCTCCACCTGTTGTGAGAAGCTGCTCATTTACATAAAGCTTAAATTCAGACCTGAATGTGTTGCTGATAGTGTGTGCCTTTGAAGGATGTTGGTTGTAGCTGCTGACTTACCTCACCTTTTCTATCCTTCGCAGAGTCGGTTTGTCGTATCCACCTGGGGGGTGTTTGGCGGTGAACGTGGGTCCAGAAGCGCCGGGCTTCGATCCTTTTGGGCGCTGGAGAGCGCGCCGTCCTTCACTCCGCCAGACGCATTTTTTGTTTGTACACTTTGTTATGCACCAAAGGGGGAAAATAAATTGTTTTGTCATTGGAACCGCTTTCTGGTTGTTTTGGCGCTGGGTTCCGTCAGACGCAGGTCCACTCCTCAACCCGCGTCGACACATTTTTTGTGTTAAGAGAGCAGAATTTTATGTCAAAAATACTTTTATTGAAGATGAACCGCAGCTGGTACGGCGGTAACCTGGTGTCAGTTCTGTCTGTCAGTGTGTCTGTGACAGCACAGAATTCTGCTATGAATGAATGAGGGTGAATTGTGATATATGACCGGAGGAGAGGACGTCACATAAACCATTCAATCTTGAAATGTATTAAAATTTTACAACTGTGCGGATAAAAATATTACACTTAGATGGATTCAGAGGTTTGTGTATTGATGCTGCTGTATCTTTTGCTTGAAGATTGAGTTTTGATTTGCATCAGTTCATTTTTACATGGCTAATTTAAAAAAATTAAAAAAGGACTAAATTAAATTTGCATTTTAATGAGCGTGAATGCAATATTTTGTTTTAGAAGAGCAAAGTATGACACAACTGTGGTATTGTGATGCGAAAATTAAGAAGTCTCAGGTTTGTATTGACAGAAAACAGTCTGAACAACAACAAAAAAAAAATTAAGAGGAACAGATCAGAAAAAATGGATATTGTTGTTATAATATGACAAACCAGAATAATATAACACAGAGCACAGCTTGTTGAAATAAGTAATACGCAATAAAATAATATGAGTTTAAAATACCAATTTTAACAACTGTTAATGAGAGGATGTGCAGGATTTGTATGCATATTGTTAAAAAAATATGCATCCATTGTTTGTTATTTTGCAGGGCAAAAAACAAACAAACAAAAAAACAGAATAAATATTCATCAACAAAAATTAACATTTAATTTTCTATCCAGAAAAGAGTAGGAAGAAGCCACAGGCTTATCTAGTTCCCCCATCATATAGTAAATAATCAATAACCAAACAATTACATAATCCACTTACACCCTCACATTCACAAACCCACTAAATCACTGTAATCCTCTTCGTGCTTAATCATCCACCACTGATGATCATTTACAATTACCGTCATTAGCGTGATTTGCATTCTGTACCTCTCCACCAAATGAATGCCTCTGAACATCTTTGTAAAGTGTCTGAAATTCTTGAATTTCTTCCCCCGTTCCATTCCAGCAGATCATCCCACACACTGATCTGCACATACGTTAATGATTAGCGCAAGAATAACGATGTTTCAGATTTTAATCTCCCTCTTCAGTTATAACCCTGTTCTCTGTCTGAAAACTGTTTTTTGTTGCCAGGAAGCAAATTATTTCTTGTTTTTCATAATGTTCCTGCTGATGACACCACAAAGGTACTGATGCTTTCCTCTAGGAGTCTGTGACGGTATTGGCATTATTAACCCGGTGTCGTCGTCATGGGAATCCCTTGGTGGAGAGGAAGATTGTCTCTTGGTTGACTCTAGGATGGGATGGTGGTCCTGGAGATGACTGAACAGGTCCTGTCTTGATGTGCATTGTTAGTGACAGACACTACACATCATTGCTACAGGAAGCTTCTGCTGGTCAGGATCGTGCTCTTTTGTCTTCTTCTTCTCTGTGTTGTTCATCTGCATTTTTTTCAGATCCCATGGGGATCATTGCTTGCCAGCTGGCTCATTCCCTCATGTGGTCTTACCAGGTCTTCCAGTTGATGGTGCAGCTCTTCAGGAGCTCCTTGTAGTGTTTCTTCTGCTTTCCTCTGGACAGTATTTCTTCTTTCAGCTAAGAGTAGAAGATCTGCTTGTGAAGTCAGCTGTCATCCATCTTAACAACATGATCAACCCACTGAAGCTGGTTGTTGATGATGACACACTCGATGCTCGGAGGTTTGTCTTCAGCCAGGATGCTGACGTTGGTACGGTAGTCTTCCCACTGGATGCGGAGGATACTCCTCAGGCAGCGTTGGTGGAATTGCTCGAGGGTCTTCAGGTGGTGGTGGTATGGTCAAGTTCAAGTTTGAAAAATCTTTAATATCCCCCGTGGGGAAATTTTTGTGCAGCCAGCAATGAAAAGACATGACAGATCACTTATTTAACAGGGAAATGGCGGCAGGGACGAAGGAAAACTTATACCTGTTAGTCGTGCACTTTGGCAGGGCATAACTGCACCCCAGTGGAAGTAACTGAAACCAGCGAGCCAAGGGATGGTTCTGGTCCGTGATAATTAAACAGGCTTTAGTTACCAACCTGGTTTGGTGTAGGCCTACCAAGTCATTCAGGTTAGTCCCTGCAATTTTCCTACACAGTCTCACAATGCCTTGTAATTCTTGTTGTTAAGAGTGAGGGAGCCGAACCAGCAAATAAAAGAAAAGGTTGTGGTCCAGGTCTCAGATGCATACAGCAGGGTTGGCATGGCAACAGCTTTATAATGACAATTTTCATCTTGTGTTTAAGGTCTTTGTTGTTGAAAACATGGGTGGACTCTGAAGGAATGACTAGTTTTTATGCTTCTCGCCCGAGCTACTTTTCTCATTTTCTGATCACTTTGGACAAATGGACAACAAAGTGTCTACAGACGGGTCCATACAGCTTTCTAAAAATCCTACAAGTCCTACCAAATCTGCATATTTTCACTCCCAACTTGTCATATATTTATGCTTGGTGAGTGTCCCCTTGCATCACCATGTGACGAGCTAGGCAGCCCCTTGCTGTCATTCAGTGACACGCTGGGAAAAGTGTTGTTTGTTTGTTTTTTACAGCAGCATCATTTCTGTTTGACAGCATACAGCACTAGGAAACATGTCTGTGTTTGAGTCAGGGTCACATGAAGGACATGACAAATGACTTATTTATCACACACACAAACATACACACACACACACACAAAATGGTTTTTCCTCAAAATCTGATGAGTTTGGAGTGAGAATGTGTTGTCCAAATCTAGCTGTTTCCCAACAGGAATCCTTTCTGCAAATCAGTCCCCGGCTCTCACACTGTCATAACTGAAATGAAATCCAGCCTGCGTTTCACTCATATTTGTTATTTATATTTAATGGAGATCCTAAACAGTTAAAATGGCAGCTCTGTTTACCAGAATGATTTTGTAAAAACTACAACAAAATTACGTAAATAGTGAAGAACCTGCAAATGTTACGGTATAAAACTGTTAAATGGACTGCATTTATCTAGCGCTTTTCCATCTGCTCAATGTGCTTTACAATAATGCCTCACATTCACCCAATGTGAGGGTGCTGCCATACAAGGCGCTCACTACACACCAGGAGCAACTAGGGGATTAAGGACTTTGCCCAAGGGCCCTTGGTGATTTTTCAGTCAGGCTGGGATTTGAACTGAGGATCTTCTGGGCTCAAGCCCAGTGCTTAACCACGAGACCATCACCTCCCCAAGTTGTTGGGGTTTACAAAACTTTTAAACTAGTAAATCCAAGTAAAAACTAGTAAATCCAAGATTTTTTTCTGCTAAATTACCATTACGATTCTTTTTTTAAACAAATTATTTCTGCAGAATATAACATACAGTTGTTACTTATTGTACATTGAATCCCATTTGTGCTCTTTGGAATCCACATGTTGAGCTAATTTTCAAACAACTCAGTTGTATGAAGTGAATGGGCAGCCTTGAACCTTGGGAGTCAAGTGCACTTATTTGCATGACTGCACTGCCACACAATAAAAACTACTCTGAAAACATAACAAATTCCCTACCATATCTCACGGCATTTTGTGATTCAGCATCACAAAATATACAGTAATCTACTGGTTATATTATCACAAAAAGTGCCACATTTTTGTAATGGGAGTACGAATTCATTTGAATACATTCCGTGACAGGAGCATGAAATGAAAAGTGATGCAGGGGGGTCTGGGGTTTTGGTTATCATTAGGGTAGGGGGAGGGTTAGTAATAGTAAGTTAAAAAAAAAAACGTTGCACAAAAAAAACTTGTGAGACTGGGTTGTAAATTCCATATCATATTGCCGTATTAACATACTTCTGAAATAAAAGTCATGTCTGTTTAAAACTGAGTTTGTTAAGTACTAATAGGACAAAAAAGGAAAAACATTCTGCAGTTCAGTAACATTTTCAGACTAATTTCCTCCATGTGACAGAAGGTGGTACACTTAGTGTGCCTGTGTCCCAAACAGAATTCCCTCATTCCAGACTGTCTTCACACATTTGCCTGTTATTATTATAATTTATTTTATTTTATATATTTTTTTGCAGTTTACAATGGCTTTATACTGTAAAATTTACAGTATTTTCTAGCAAGGTATTTACATATATTTACTCTATTTTTCTACAGACTTTTTCTTCTATAGTTCTTGGTGTAGTTATGTTTAAACATTCATTCATTCATTCATACATCCATTTTCTGCTGCTTATCCGAGTCCGGGTTGAGGTGGCAGCAGACCAAGCAGTTCTGCCACACTTCCCTATCGTCTGCCAAGTCCTGTAACTCTTCCTGGGGGAACCTGAGGCATTCCTAAACCAGCTGGGAAATATAAATCCCTCTAATGTGTCCAGGGTCTTCCCCGGGGCCTCCTTCCATTTGGATGTGCCTGGAAGACCTTCCAAGGAAGACTACCGGGGGACATCCTCACCAGATGCCCAAACCACCTCAGCTGGCTCCTTTCTAAGTGAGGAAGCAGCAACTTTGAGTCCCATCTTGATAGGGAATCTCATTTCCGCCATTTGTTTCTGCAACCATATTGTTTTTGTCATTACGTAAAGTTCATGACCATAGGTGAGGATAGGAGCATAAATCAGCTGGTAAATTGGGAGCCTCGCTTTCTGACTCAGCTCTTTCTTCACCATGACAATCCAGTACAGCATTCATGAAAAAAACATCAGTGCTTCCTAAATGTTAGTCAAGTGTTAAGATTGGCCACCAGGGGGTGCTACCAGACTCACATACCAGCAGCATTTTCAGAGCAACATACATTCACGTATCTGCAGACATATCTAATCAATAAATGTAACTCTTATCTATAGTTATCTTATATAAAACAACTGAGTGGATCCTTGTCATTTGATTGGTGGGTTGGATGTCACGTGACATGGATTGCTTGTACCATTTGCCGTTGTGTTTTATTTACCGTGCAATAGTTCTTTTTGAGCATGCAATTTTGGTGCAATATGAAATGTGCTATTGCACTCCCTGACCACCAAATGCGCTCACACTACCAGGGGCAGCGTTTAACTAAACATGGCAGTTTTTTTTTTTTTTTGCTGGCGGGCAAGGATTTGAAGGAGCTAATTGACGCTGCTAATTCTTCTAACACACACACACACACACACACATACAAAAAAAAAACCCAAAACAAATCCACTGCACTGTAAGCTGTCTGGAGGCATGAAGAGCTGTTAGGATGAAAAGCTGGATAAATTTCTGCTGTGATTTTTTTTTTTTTTTCGCACAGCATCACGGACTACATTGGTGCAATTATTTTTTAACTATCTAACTAACAATTTCGACTCCAATTTAAAGTTCGTGTTGGACTTGACATCAAAGCACCAGTGACACACACTAAAATGTAAGTCCCTTTTCTGTTGTTCATATAATTCATATAATGTCAAATCTCAAGCATCTATTTTAGCTGTTATATGGTTGTATGTAAAGGTTTGTGCAACCCTGATGATTTCTATGATTTTCATTCATAAATCATTGGTTGTTTGGATCAGAAATGTCAGTTAAATATATCATATAGCAGATGAACACACTGATATTGGAGAAGTGAAATGAAGTTTCTAGTATTTACAGGAAGTGTGCAATAATTATTTAAACAAAATTAGGCAGGTGCATAAATTTGGGCACCGTTGTCATTTTTATTGATTTTAACACATTTAGAACTAATTATTGGAACACAAAATTGGTTTGGTAAGCTCACTGGCCCTTGACCTCCTTACACAGGTGAATCCAGTCATGAGAAAGGATATTTAAGGTGGCCATTTGCAAATGTTTCTCCTCTTTGCATCTCTCCTAATGAGTGTCAACATGGGAGCCTCTAAACAACTCTCAAATGACCTGAAAACAACGATCGTTCAACATTATGGTTTAGGGGAAGGATACAAAAAACTATCTCAGAGATTTCAGCTGTCAGTTTCCACTGTGAGGAACATAGTGAGGAAATGGAAGACCACAGGCATAGTACTAGTTAAAGCCCAAAGTGGCAGGCCAAGAAAAATCTCAGATAAGCTGAAGCAAAGGAATGTGAGAACAGTCATAGTCAACCCACAGACCTGCTCCAAAGATCTACAACATGATCTTGCTGGAGATAGTGTCTATGTGCATCATTCAACTACACAGAGCACTTTGCATAAGGAGATGCTGTATGATGCAGTAATGCAGAGGAAGGCTTTTCTGTGTACACGCCACAAACAGAGTCACTTGAGTTATGCTAAAGCACATTTGGACAAGCCAGTTTCAATTTGGAATAAGGTGCTGTGGACTGATGAAACTAAAATTGAGTTATTTGGACATAATATGGAGCAGTATGCATGGCTGAAAAAGAACACAGCATTCCAGCATTCCTACAGTAAAGTTTGGAGGTGGTTCCATCATGCTGTGTGGCTGTGTGGCCAGTGCAGGTACTGGGAATCGTGTTAAAGTTGAGGGTCACATGGATTCCAGGCAATATCAGCAAATCCTTGAGAACAATGTTCATGAATCAGTGAGAAAGTTGAAGTTGCATCGGGGCTGGATCTTTCAACAAGACAATGACCCTAAACACTGCTCAAAATCTACTACGGCATTCATGCAGAGGAACAAGTACAATGTTCTGGAATGGCCATCTCAGTCCCCAGACCTGAATATTATTGAAAATCAGTGGTGTGATTTTAAGCGGGCTGTCCATGCTCGGAAACAAACAAACCTGAGATGTTTTGTAAAGAAGAATGGTCCAAAATACCTTCAACAAGAATCCAGACTCTCATTGGAAGCTAGAGGAAGCATTTAGAGGCTGTTATTTCTGCAAAAGGAGGATCTACTAAATATTGATGTATTTTTTTCTGTTGGGGTGCCCAAATTTATGCACCTGCCTAATTTTGTTTAAAGAATTATTACACACTTTCTGTAAATCCTTTAAACTATATTTCACTTCTCAAATATCACTGTGTTCATCTGCTATATGATATATTTAACTGAAATTTCTGATCCAGACAACCAATGAGTTATAAAGGAAAATCATGGAAATCATCCGAGGTGCCCAAACCTTTACATACAACTGTTTCAAACAAATACTCAATGTTTTTACATTCTTTCAATGGAATGTTCCATTCAACTCGGCTTTGCCTTGTTGAATGGAACATTCCGTCTTACACCTCATGAAATCTGTACCGTACCATTGAACTCATAAACATTTTTATAATAATACTGATTTTAGTATTTTGGAAGTATTCGGCTACATACGGCTGTTGCTGTGGTCGTCCACCAGTATGATTTCTTTGAGCAGGTGGGGCGGTGTCCTCTGTATGGCTGTGTGCACAGAGCGCAGCAGCACCGACAAGGCCTCGTTGACAAAGATGAAGATGATGCTGAGCTGAGGAAGGTCTGATGAATAAGACATGTTTCTGCACCTGGAAGGAGAAAATACTCAGAATATTAAAGATGCTCACTAGCATTTCTCCTGACACTCAAAGAGAAATCAAAGAAACAATAACTGCACAAAATTGCGCCCCTGCTGTGACACATTTGGGAATTACAGGTTAAATCAATAGAAACGCTGTCAGCAACACAACATTATCAGTTAATTAGATGAGATTGTGCACGATACGGGACTGACCCGTCCGGTCGGAGGTCTGGGATAGGTCGGGTGAGGGAGATGCGGTCGCTAAGGTAGCCATTGTAACCATAGTAACGGAACTTCCTGAGGGCGACCCTTCGACTCTCAGGGCCAAGGTCATGACCCCAGTGGTTGAAGAACGAAGACGCTGGGTCTGAGGCAGCGTCTGACGAGGACGCTGTGTCTTCACTGTTCTTCTGAGGAGTTTCTGTGGACAGAGACCTGGTTTTAATCCCTGGTAAAACTTTTCTTTATAATATTCAAGAAGTGTTTATCTGATTAACTTTGTCTTTTAGTCTGCAGTGACGGCTGCAGACAGCAGAATGTGGAGAAACTCTGACAAATAAACTTCCCTCAGCTCTATTCAGCTGAGGGAAAAATGACTGCGTCTCCAGCACTAAATCTGTTGTGTGGTTATCAAACAAGCCAATTTTCTGAGGGGTGAAAGAATAATTTCAGCAGCAGGGGAGAAGGATGGAAGCCAAATGCAATGCCAAATAACTGTAGGCTGTTTTTTTCTTCTTTCTTTTACAGTCACCCCCAATAAGTCATTGTAGCAACCTTGTCCATCTGTTTCTGCAGAGATGGACACAAATCACCTGAGAAGCACAGGAATTCCCCCCCCCCCCCCCCTTTTTCAGCGTGGTACTGTTCTGTGCTGCAATACGTGGGTATTGACCTACTCTTACCGTGGAAAACATGAGACCACAAAACATGCTTTAGGCCTGTGTAGAAAAATATGAAATCTATTGGACAGAGAGCACAGCTAATGTGGTCTGAAATGTTTTAGGTGTAATGTGCATCAAGTAATAATTCCAAAGGAGTCCATAAAATAATACTTTGTAGCCTCGCTGTCGCCTGTTTGCAGTGTTTGGCAGATTTAGGACAAAGTAGCAGCTGAATTTCAATGCAGTGATCATTCTTTTTCTATCTTTTTTTTTTTTTGGCCGAGGATGAGAACAGTCAGAGTATGAAATATTCATGAGAGTGAACAATGCTGAAAATAAAACTCAGGTCAGAATTGGCAAGTTGCGTTGGGCCTGGTGCCTGGTTGTGGTACACGGATCATGGTTGCCACTGTGAACTGTTTTTCAGCCTTGGACATGCCTGTTGATATCCCTCCGTGTTCACAGTTGACTTCTACCCCTATCTCCAGGCTGAAATGCCGTGCATTAGTGATAGGGGATTCTATCACCTGCAGCATTAGATTACAGATGTCAACTGACATTAAATGTATTCCTGGGGCCAGAGCACCCAACATTGCCTCACACCGTAGGGTGTTGACGTTGCAGAAGAACAGTCAGCCAAAGGAACACCATATTATATATAGCCACATAGTTATTCATGTCGGCGCCACTGATATTAAGACGAGACAGTCTGCGGTCACAAAAATGGACATAGAGAGGACTTCTGACCTCGCCAGAAAGATGTGTCGGCATCAATTAATAGTCTCTGGTCCCCTCCCCTCCCGGGGTAATGATAAGGCGTTTAGCAGGCTGATGTCATTGAATAGGTGGCTGGCACAATTGGCTTTAGTTTCATTGATAATTGGCTTTCTTTTGGGGGTCACCATGGCTTGCTGATGCCAGACGGCCTTCACTTTACTGGGGAAGGCGGCGCCATCTTATCTGTGAACGTAGATCGAGCTTGACAGGGAGGGTAACATTAGGACTCTACAGCAGGCCACGGAGCAGGTGATTAGAGAACCTCCAAGTCTTACGACTAATGTGGACACTGAATCAATTAGCTTAGCGGGAGATTAGTGCAGAAAATCCACCATGGTGAAAGTGCAGTTTATGTGGCAGGGAGGGAAATTTATCAAGATGAGACTGGCCTGTTTCCACAGACGTGTCCATAAAGAGCTTTGAGGGATATGCTTTGCAAACTTAGTACCCATCACTACATTGGATGGCATTAATATTGAGGATGCCCCACTGGCTGTTCCTGCAACGTCAAATATTCCATGTCTGCTATCTTCAACCTGGGTGAAACCTCTTAAACCCAAACCTAATTTTAGGCATTTTATATATACTATTCCGGAACCAGCCCCAAATCCCAATAGTCCAATTGTTATCCCCACTGAGGTCCTTAGACTGGGTCTCATTAACATAAGGTCACAACTATTTGTGCAAGTAAGTAGACAGGAGTACAAGGAGATGCGGCGTAAGGCGAGACGAGAAGTGGCAAAAGCAAAGGAAAAGGCATATTGCGAGCT
Organism: Thalassophryne amazonica; assembly: GCF_902500255.1. Classification (NCBI taxonomy): domain Eukaryota; kingdom Metazoa; phylum Chordata; class Actinopteri; order Batrachoidiformes; family Batrachoididae; genus Thalassophryne; species Thalassophryne amazonica. The sequence goes on along the minus strand of NC_047110.1, from coordinate 106,264,412 downwards.
ATACAAGGAACTGACTTTCATTCCCCTTCTCTCCAAAGCATATCTCCACTTCTCCAGACTAGACTCAACTTGCTCTCTACTCTCACTACAGATCACAATGTCATCTGCAAACATCATAGTCCATGGGCACTCCTGTCTGATCTCATCTGTCAACCTGTCCATCACCGCTGCAAATCAAATCAAATCAAATCAATTTCATTTATATCCCCAAGGCACTTCATATTGCAAGGCAAAGCCATACAATAATTACAGAAAAACCCCAACTGTCAAAACGACCCCCTGTGAGCAAGCACTTGGCGACAGTGGGAAGCAAACAAGAAAGGACTCAGAGCTGATCCTTGGTGTAATCCCACCTCCACCTTGACTGAGTCTGTCATTCTGACTGCACATCTCACTGCTGTCACACTATTCTTGTACATGTCCTGCACTACCCTAACATACTTCTTTGCCACTCCAGACTTCCTCATACAATACCACAGCTCTTCTCTTGGCACCCTGTCATAAGCTTTTTCTAAGTCCACAAACATACAATGTAACTCTTTCTGGCCTTCTCTGTACTTCTCCAACAGTATTCTCAGAGCAAACATTGCATCTGTAGTGCTCTTTCTCAGCATGAAACCATATTGCTGCTCACAGATCTTCACCTGTTTTCTAAGCCTAGCTTCTACTACTCTTTCCCATAACTTCATGCTGTGGCTGATCTGTAGTTACTGCAGCTCTGCACATCACCCTTGTTCTTGAAAATAGGAACCAGCACACTTCATCTCCACTCCTCAGGCATCCTGTCTCTTTCCAAGATTTTATTAAACAATCTGGTTAGAAACACTACTGCCATCTCTCCTAGACATTTCCATGCCTCCACTGGAATGTCATCTGGACCAACTGCCTTTCCGCTCTTCATCCTCTTCATAGCAGCCCTCACTTCTTCCTTGCTAATCTCTTGTACTTCCTGATTTACTCTCACCACATCGTCCAGCCTTTTCTCTCGCTCATTTTCTTTATTCATCAGCTCTTCAAAATATTCCCTCCACCTTCTCAGCACACACTCCTCACTTGTCAGCACATTACCATGTGCATCCTTTACCACCCTAACCTGCTGCACATCCTTTCCAGCTCTGTCCCTTTGTCTGGCCAATCGGTACAAGTCATTTTCTCCTTCCTTACTATTCAGTTCCTTGTACAGCTCGCAATATGCCTTTTCCTTCGCTTTTGCCACTTCTCTTTTCACCTTACACTGCATCTCCTTGTACTCCTGTCTACCTTCTTCATCTGTCCGACTATCCCAAAACTTTTTCACCAATCTTTCTCCTTATGCTTTCCTGGACCTCTTCATTCCACCACCGAGTCTCCTTGTCTTCCTTCCACTGTCCAGATGTCATACCCAGTACTGTCCTAGCTGTCTCCCTCACCACATCTGCAGTACTTTTCCAGTTGCCCAAAATAGCTTCCCCTCCAACCAGTGCTTCTCTCACCTGCTCGCTAAATTTCACACAACAGTCTTCCTCCTTCAGCTTCCACCATCTGATCCTTTGTTGAACTCTCACCCTCTTCTTCTTCTTTACCTCTAAAGTCATCCTACAAACAACCATCTTATGCTGTCTAACGACACTCTCTCCTGCCACCACCTTACAGTTTCTGATTTCTTTTAGCTTGCCTCTCCTATAAAGAATGTAGTCCACCTGTGTGCACCTTCCTCCACTCTTATATGTTACCCTGTGCTCCTCCCTTTTCTTAAAGTAGGTATTCACCACAGCCATTTCCATCCTTTTTGCAATTCAACTACCATCTGTCCTTCCCCATTCCTATCCTTGATACCATATCTACCCATTACTTCCTCATCACCTCTGTTCCCTTCACCAACATGCCCATTGGCGCCCGCTCCTATCACCACTCTTTCTTGCTTGGGCACACTCTCCACTACCTCATCTAACACACTCAAGAAATCTTCTTTCTCCTTCATCTCACAACCTACCTGTGGGGCATATGCACTGATGATATTCATCATCACCCCTTCAATTTCCAACTTCACACTCATCACCCTGTCAGACACTCGCTTAACCTCCAACACACTTTTAACATACTCTTCCTTTAAAATGACCCCAACACCATTTCTCTTCCTGTCCTCACCATGGTACAACTTGTACCCACTGCCGATGCTCCTGCTCTTACTTCCCTTCCACTTGGTCTCTTGCACACACAATATGTCTACCTTTCTCCTCTCCATCATATCAGCCAGCTCTCTCCCTTTAGCAGTCATACTACCAACATTTAAAGTCCCCACTCTCATTTCCACCCTTCTAGTTTTCTTCTTCTCCCGCTGTTCGTGGCAACGTTTTCCTCCTCTTCTTCGTCGTCTTCGCCCAGCAGTAGCCCAATTTCCATCGGCACCCTGTTGGGCAACAGCACCGGTGACGGACGTTGTTAACCCGGGCCGCGACCAATCCAGTATGGAAATTTGATTCTTAGTCTGCATAGTTGGATTGGCTTGTTTTACGTCGGATGCCCTTCCTGACGAAACCCTCCTCATTTATCCGGGCTTGGGACCACCACTCAGAATGTATTGGCTGCACACCCCATGTGGCTGAGTTATTAAACTGATATTTGCTGTGATTTTTTTTTTCCTATAACATTTTACAGTAACATTAGTACAAACCTTTTGGGAACATTAGACATTAGATGAGATTAGATAGAACTTTACTGATCCCTTGGGAAGACTCCCTCAGGGAAATTGAGGCTCCAGCAGCATTGTATAGCAGCACACAGGGTATCAAAATTGAAAAGAAGAAAAACAGTTTGCAAATATAAATACAAATACGAATACACAATATAAGTAACTGACATACTGATCAATACTGGTTTACTGGCTAGTATTGTTCCTCTCATTCTCCTTCATGTCCCCTGTCTTCCTGTTACTCCTCCTCCCCCCGAGTGAGAAGTTGCACAATCTGATGGCCTGATGGACAAAGGAGTTTTTTCTCTGAACATTTTTAAGAAAAGCTCCTCTTTGGTTCCCAGAACATTTTGGTAATGTTACATAAAGTCACCTAAAGATATGTTTCACCCAGATGTTCCCAGAACATTCTGGTAATGTTACCTAAAGTCATGAACCAGTCACTGAAAACAATTTGGAGTAAGAACGACAGTGAGAGTAGAATTAATATTCATTCATTCATTCATCTTCTACCGCTTAGTCCAATTAAGGGTCGCGGGGGGCTGGAGCCTATCCCAGCAGTCATAGAGCGTGAAGCGGGGTACACCCAGGACAGGACGCCAGTCTGTCGCAGGGCCACAAATAGACAAACAAACACAGACACACCCACACACACACCTACAGACTTTTGTCAAATTTCCCTCAACTATAAATATGACTTGTCAATATATAAAAGGAAGTAATAATGTTCGGAAAATGTTCTAGAAATGTTTCTGATAACCATTACCTAAATATAACCAATATATAACGTTACCAAAACTTTATGTGTTAACAGGGTTGGGCTATATATTGAGAAGAAAAAGATAATGACATGATACTTGCACTTGAATGGGCATGAGAAGGTAAAAATATCAAGAGGCAGAACCAAATGATGTGGAGAAAAACCAGCAGGGATGGAACAGCTGGCATACTGCAAGAACAGCAGCATAAGACAGAAAGGGATGATCAGTCAGCATGGCGGCCTTATGTGACCTCTGGCACGGACAGATTTAAGGTTCAAGTAAGGATGGTCATCAGGTAGGAAGCCTCCTGCCTTGGTGTTTCATTGACACTTTCACAAAACCTCCAGAGGGCTCAACGGTGACACCTGATGTCCCAGGTGCACCTCCTCTGCCTTTACGCCCTCTGCTTCCTAATGGTCATCATGATATTCAGCAACTTCTTGGGGATCTTGCAGTTTCTCAGGATGCCCCAGAGAGCAGCAGCCTGGGCAGCTGAATCAAAAGCTTTGTGAAAATGAACGTCAATATTCACTCATGCATTCAAATACTACTCACAGAGCTCAGATCAGGTCAGTGGATCAGTTCTTGGGTGTGAAGCCAGACTGCGCCAACCCCTCAGCAGCAAGTGACATGGACTGAATCCTGCTAACCCTTACATGCGCCTTCTCTGGCAAAGAGATCAGTGTAATACTTCTGTAGTTGTTGCAGTCCAGAGTAGAACATCAAGTCCTTTCTTCCAATCTGTAGGGATGATACCTGCAGATTGGAGTGCAACAGCATCTTCATCTGCCTGGAAGAGTTCAGGACAATACTGTTGATCCCTGGACCATTCTGTACCTTCAGCTCTTTTACTGCCTGTTAATAATAATTTGCATTTGATTATTAAAGAATCAACAATAGACCTGACTCTAATGTCAAAAATATTTGCAGGAGGCTCAGTCTTATACAACTGCTCAAAGCAGTCGGCGCAACAGGACAATCCTGCAGAGGCATCTGTCAGGACAGAGCCACCTCCAGCGGTGGGATGCCATGTAGGTTTGGAGGAGTGAAGAGCTTTGATTCTTCTGTAGGTAGGCTGAGGTTCACTGGCCCACGGATGGTGAGTCCCTGATCATAGATTCCTCTAACAATCGCCGACTTTCAGCACATTACAGCCTGCAATTTACATCATCATCAAATACACTATTGAATAGTATTGTTTTTAAAAATATACATAAAATGCTCATCTTATGTGAGAATGTTTTTTCTGCAGAAGATTTGCACCCACAAATTCTCTACAAAGTCTCCACATCGTGACAAACATTCTATGTTAAAATATTTCCACCAGCTTTTACGAATGCACCGAACGTCCTGTTGGTCATAGCAAAGTTTTGACTCTGTATGGAGTTTGCGTGTTCTCTCTGTGTTTACGTGGGTTCTCTCCGGGTGCTCCGGCCTACTCCCACATCCAAAGACATGCAGGTTAGGTGGATTGGTAACTTTAAATTGTCTGTAGGTGTGCGTGTGAGTGTGAATGTGTTTGTTTGTCTATATGTAGCCCTGCGACAGACTGGCGTCCTGTCCTGGGTGTACCTGCCTCGTGCTTTATGACTGCTGGGATAGGCTCCAGCCCCCCATGACCCTTAACTGGACTAAGTGGTTGATGATTACTTCACATAAGTAAGGTCTAACCTTACCAACCCCTAGAAGAAGCACACAGGTGACAGTGGTAAGAAAAAACTCCCTCTGATAATTTGAGGAAGAAACCTCAAGCAGACCAGACTTAAAGGGGTGACCCTCTGCTTGAGTCACCGTGCATCTGCTGTAGCCAGGTGAACTCGGTGCTGGTCCATTTGTATGAAAAATACATTGAAAGAATATCACCCACACAACCTGGAAAAAACTAATTGTGAGAAGTAAAGTTAAAGAAAATACTGGCGGCTGCCAATGCTTCCCTTCAACCTGCATGGCAGTGAAATCCCTGGGTGGCAGATTTCCTGTGGTGTCAGCAAGGCCTTTTTGCCCGTGACCTCAAACTTGACTGAGGTCTTTACCTGATACACCTTTCCTGTAGGTTTGGTGACCCCCATTCCAGAGATATTCTGCTCAGAAGAAAATCTAAAAAAGTGGCCCGGGACCTTCACCTCAAGGTCAAGGTCATGCATTTCAAAACTTGACTGAGGTCTTGATTTGATACACCTTTCCTGTAGGTTTGGTGACCCTGAGCCTCTCTATTCCAGAGCAAATGTCTAACAAGCTAATTGTTGATGTCTTGGTCCCAAATTAATAAAACTTGGCATGTGGGTCGATCAACACTGACCGACCCACATGCCAAGTTTGAGTAGGAAAAGTAATGCACAAAAATTCATACATATTTACATGGAGAGGAATAAATAAATAAATAACGCAGTAAGTCATCTTATTGTTGTTGTTATTCAAACCCTACCCCTACTGTGCGTTTCTGAATAATAGATGCAAAATACACATTGGGCAGTCGAGCGAAGGTTTGTAAGGATACGCAAGAAACATAGTGCTGAACTTTTTCTGTGATATAATATGAAATGCGTCACGACAATACAGGCTGACTTCAAGGCTTCAGAGAACAACTCTGTGGGAAAAGTGATGAACTCTGGGCTTGAGTCTGTCTGTCATGTGGCCTCTGAAACATATAGCTGAAATTTTACTTTTTATTTTGTTTTAATTTGTTCTCTTTTCTTTTTGAAGAAAATCTTTCTGGTGATGCAACACACAAAAGCTGCACTCTGCACAGTTTAAGTGTCGACTGCAGACAGCTGAAATCAGCACTGGGGTAATGACCTAACAAACAAACCACCAAAAGGCAAAATGTCTCAAACAGCATCACCTGCGTGATGGAGGAAATTAAAGAGAGAGAGAGAGAAAATAAATAAATAAATAAATAAAATAATCACCCTATCCTCATTTTTCTTTACGCTCCCAATTAAACAATTTGCAAAAAGGCAAGCTCCTTGCTGACTGAACTTCTCACTGCCAAGGACAAATGACAGGAGCGAGAGAGGAAATAAGAAGAAAAGAAGGACAAAAGGGATGTGACAGAAGGTATTCATCACTTCACATCTGCAAAACAGAAAATTGTGAGCTCGGAGCACCTCAGTCTTTTATTGGCTGAGGTGCAGATTCCACCTGAAGGCGTGAAGCCCGGCCTGGACCGAGCTGCTCTGCTGGGTGTCCTCCAGCCTCAGTGTGCTGACGTGGGCTGATGATGGCTCAGCAGGCTGTGGACCAGCTCATCCTCAGGCCAAGACAGAACCACTGCCAAGATCCGACTTGGCTCAGACCAGAACTGTTTCAGAGCAACTGTGGATGTGAAAGCTTTTCCAAGTCCTAATGTAGCCAAGTGAAGGTGGGAGATTCAGCAATATTGCCAAAGTGTTCATCAAGTTCAGCAGATCTTGCGATTTCTTAGACTTATTTTAAAATGTTCTGCTTTTGCCTCTTTTTCCAAAGCTGTTTCAAAATTTGATAATATTCAATAACTAGTTAAGCAGAAACAAACAAAGCATATATATATGTCAAAATACTTGAAGAGGTCATGTTGCTTTATGCTGAAGAGGACATGCCCTTGAAATGGATGTTTCAATAAGACAATGACCCCAAGCACACTAGTAAATGAGCAAAATCTTGGTTCCAAACCAAATGAATGCCTTGCAGATGTGAAGAAATCATGAAAAACTGTGGTTATACAACTAAATACTAGTTTAGTGATTCACAGGATTGCTTAAAAAAGCAGTTTGAACATAATAGTTTTGAGTTTGCAGCATTTGTAGCAGATGCTACTATTATTGTGAACACCCCCTTTTCTACTTTTTTTACTAATAGCCTAATTTCATAGCCTTAAGAGTGTGCATATCATGAATGCTTGGTCTTGTTGGATTTGTGAGAATCTACTGAATCTACTGGTACCTTGTTTCCCATGTAACAATAACAAATATACTCAAAACCTGGATTCATCTTTTTAGTCACATAGCACTATTATTATTCTGAACAATACTGTATATATATATATATATATATATATATATATATATATATATATATATATATATATATATGGTCACATACACACATGCACACACGTACACAAATACCTATACACACACATACACTTACAATGCCTAGGGTAATTTACAAAAAAATAAATAAATTAATTAAATGCCCATTTTGCTGTAGTTCACAACAAAATTTAGACTCCATCCAACTGCTTCCATTGACAGTTCAGGGGTTTTCAATACTGTGGGGCACACTCATTTCACTGGTATTTGGTGTCACCTGCTGTTGTGGATGCATGCAAAAGTCTTGAACCTGAATGTAAGATGACCCCATTTCTTTCAAGTGTATCTGCAAAAACTGCAGTCTTATATTCAGGACAATGCAGAATATATGTCAATTCTGCAACCTTTCATCAATTAATATAATTTGGCAATGGATAAGCTATTGAGCAATGAATGTAGTGTTACCTGTATTACCTGTTACCTGTGTTACCTGTATCACCTGACAGCGATACAGGTAACACAATGACCAGGGTTGGGTAGGATTACTTTGAAATGTAATCCAAAAGTAATCAGATTACAAGTAATCCAAATGTATGTACATACATACATGTAATCCACAAGTATTCTTTCAAAGTAATCCTACCCAACCTTGACAATGACAATGTCAATGAATTTTGTTCTCCACTGAACAATGGCGGAAGAGAAATTTCAGTGTCCATTGCTTTGGACACATGAATATAAGTATCATTATTAAAATGTGAAACTCAAGACAAGAAAAACACAAAGCATTCAAGCTCACTTGCAGCTCTTAACTGTCATCACTCTGTGTTGTTTATGCATTTATTTGACTCTTTGGAAATTGTTATATCTAGTTATCTTCACAGCAGAGACTGTTTTAATATTTTAAAATAATTTAACAATTACAAGAAATTGTTACATGTGAGAAAACGTTTTTTGTTTCTTTGACTGACTTGCTGTTTGATCCTTATGTTCAAGGCAGTGATTAATTGTAACTCCTGAATGAAATCTGTATCTTCTTGTGACAACCAACATCTCCAGTTTTCAGAAATTACTAAATGAGGATAGAAATTTACACCTAAAACCAATCGCAGTTTACTTTATGTATTTTTACATCGGAATGTTGGAGTGTCAAGGAAATAACAAGCTGACATTTGCTGTTGCTGGAGACATCCTGCAGAGCAGAAATACCAGTGAGGTTTGTCAGTTTGCTCAGGTACAACAAGACATAAATCATCACTTCGGCCTTGACATTCAGTCAGTGGGTAACATTTTCCCTGCAGACCAACAAATGTCACACGAGTTTTACAGACCACAAAGACTTATTCCAACTTTAAAAACAGAATTTCTGCAATTTATACAAGTCTTTTTTTGTAAGAAATGCACTAAATACATTTTTTCTGTCATTAATCACTTTATAAAGTCCCAATAAAAACTTGCAATTACAAATATATTTATACATTTCATCAACAAATTAATGCTGACTTTCTGTAAAAGCCGTATATTTATAGCTGTGCACTCTCAGGGTGCCTGTCTTGTTAATTATGAATCATACTTTAATTTGAGCAACATTTGTCATCCTACTCATCCCACATCCTTTGGCCAGTCTACACCAAACTTGTTATGTGAATAACGTTCAAGCCCAGAACTGACCTGGCAAACATCAAGACCATTGGGGTCAAATGTCAAAATTTAGGTTTGCAACAAACTGGGCACACATACAGAGATGGGTTCTGGAGTTACCAAGAACAGATCAAATTTGCCAAAGGTCAATTCTTGAGGGTCAAAGTCACTGGGTCAAAGGTAAAAAAAAAGGCGGGGGGGGGGTATATTCCACACCCATTTACATCAAACGTGGGACACATATTGAGATGACTTGTGGAATTGCCCAGAGATGGCCAAATTGACCAAAGATCAATCATTGGGGTCAAGGTCATTGGGGTCAAATGTGAAACTTTAAGTTCTTTTATTTTTTCACTTTGATTTGTACCAACACTAGGACATGGAAATGGGTTCCGGAAAATGCCAGTCAAGATAAAATTGACCAAAGATCAATCATTGGGGTCAATGTCATTGAGTTTAAAGGTTTAAAAAAATCCCCACTCCATTCTGCACCAAACTGGGCACTCATTCCATATGAGTGCCCAGTTTGGTGCAGAATGTGACGGGTTCCTGGAATTGCCCAGGTGTATCATTGAAATCAAGGTCATTGGGGGCAAAAATCAAACTTTACCTTCTTTTTTTACCCACTGTGATTTGTAAGAAAGTCAGGACACATGTGGAGAGGAGTTCTGGGGTTGCCCAGGAAAGTTTATTGAGGTCAAAGTTCTTTCTTTCACACTGATTTGTACCAAAAGTTGGATACATATAGAAATGGGTTTAGATCTGCCAAAGGTCTATGAATAGGGTCAAGGTCACTGGGGGCAAATGTTTAAATTTAAGGTCATGTGTCCCTGTGGTTGTTTTTTTGTTTGTTTTTTTTATCTAGTCCTCCCAAGGTCCCTCTGCTAATTTTTACCAAACTTGGTATGTCAATAATGAGCCCGTTTACATGCTGACTAAAAGCCCATTCACTATCTATCTGATTACTGGATTTATCTGATTATTCAAGTGATCATGTAAACAGCAAAAGTTAGCGGATTATGAGAAAATCAGTTTATCTCACCTAGATTATTCCCCAGTATTAAGATTTCTTTGACACATCTGTACCATTTATCTGATGTATTTTGTTTTTTTACATCTGCAAATATGTGAAAGCAACTGCCACTCAAATTTGCAGAGGTACAGCTGTATGCACTGTTGTCTCATCAGGGATCATTGTTATGTGTCGGACGCAGCCCGGAGAACCGACCAGCGTTTGAAGGACCCAGTATAAAATAAGCAGAGCACGGTACAAAGGATAACCAAATTTAATGACATAACAGTGATGTGAAAAATACAACAAATGAGTGCGCGGTCTGGCGTGGTGGATTTACGGTGCGCTCCCAGCTGCACAAACGGTCCAGAGCCAGAAACAGTTCGGACCCAAGGACCCCGCCGACACCCCCCAGGTGGCCGCGACAAACCGAGTCTGTGAAAGAAGAAACCATCATGTGAGTCCACACTCCACACACAGAGAGACCGCTCAAAGGTGTACATAAACAGCAAACACTTCCTGGCTTAATCACTAATCAGCTTCCCACCCTGCAGGCATGGAACACCCTGTTCACATACTCAAACTGCAGTGGAAGCTGATTAAACGACTAACATAACAGCTCAATACAATAAGGTGTGAGGGACACCACATATACTGACTGTACTAATGTTAGTCACAAAATTTAACGTACCTCAGGAAGTGTGCTGACGAGCGTGAGACCTCACCCCCTCCTCTTTCACAGACCATGGTATCAAACCTGGTACAGTCTCTGCATCCACTGATGATGAGATGGCTCTCGAGACGACGATCTCACCCGTCTGGTCACAAGGTCGAGTCTCTGGCAAATACACACTGTGTACTCCAGACTTAAATGCCACCATGCTCCAATCCGTGTAGATGCACCACAGCTGTGAGTCCTGACGAGCTGCACATGATCAGCCTCAGGTGATCAGGGTGAGGTCCTGATGACTCAGCCACACAGCCACTCAGTCCTAAACGCGCGCCACCTGGAAGGAAAAACAAGAGACAGCACAGAAGACAGAAACAAAAGGCAGCCAGGCCCCCCCAGCCATACAACAATCATAACATTTTTATCATATCACAAAGTTCTGAGAGTCCAAAAAATTGCCGGGATGCAGAAGAGTGCTTCAACAACCCTTGTGCATTGTTTCAACATTCTAAACAGCACATTTCTGGCAGAGTTATATGCGTTATAGACACATATGCTGGATTTGAGAGGAGTTTGCTGTGTCTAAAAGCAGTTATACTTCCTCACTGTTCGTGTACCAGAACATCAAACAACTCCACTGCACCTCCTTGCTGACAGAAAGAGAGACAGAGAGTGAGAGAGATAGATAGCTAAACAAATCAGACTAATGGACTTAAATCATGTAAACCAGGTTTTTCAGATTATCACATTACTAAACTACATATACGGTGCATCCGAAAAGTATTCAATTAAAAACAAAAACAAACAAACAAAAAACTTATTTCATGTCGTCATTATGGGGTGTTGTGAGTAGAATTTTGAGGGAAAAATGAATTCAGTCCATTTTGGAAAAAGGCTGTAACATAACAAAATGTGGAAAAAGTTTTCATCCCCGTCATCTTTGTGACATCATAAAATGACAATGTCAAAGATATTAAAACATAAAAAGAAAAAAGATGAACTGGATCGGGATCCAAAATGTAAGAACGTCCCTTAAAGAGTTTGTTTTGGCAAAAAGCAATGTCACTGGGGTCAAGGGTCAGAACTATGATTTTTCACTCCAATGTCAACCGAACATGGAGGTAGGTTCCCGAGTTACCCAGGTGAGGTCAGATTTGCCAAAGGTCAATCATTGGCCTCAAATACCATTGAACTGTAAAAAAAACCCAACCAAACAACAACAACAAAAAAAAACTCCAAATGTAAGTACTTTTGGCACCACACTTGTCACACATATAGAGGTGGATATTGAAACTGCTTGGGTGAGGTCAAATTTGGCAAAGGACAATTATTGAGGTCAAGGTCTGTGGAGTCAAAAGTCAAATTTTAAGTTTTTCTTTCCAATTTGCAACAAACATGGTACACATATGCAGGTAGGTTCTGGAATTGCCCAGTCCAGGTCACATTTTTCAAAGGTCAGTCATCGGGGTCACAGTCATATCTGCCTGTTGACCACCTCCTTCAGATCATTTTGGTGATTTCAACCAAACTTGTTATGTCAAGGATGTTTGACCCTTAAAGAATAATATTCGCTCAAGGACTTTCATTTCAATCTGATTTTGACCAAATTTGCCCAGATGTACCCTGGCAAGGTCAGCCAAAGGTCAATCGTTTGGATGATGTCAAGGTCACTGGGGTCAAATGTCAGATTGCTGTCATTTTTACAGCCTTCATGCCCACAGGTCGTACCAGACAGACAGACAGACAGACAGGCGTGGGTGATCACATGACCTCTGCCTCTCTTTCAGTTGGTGGAGGCAAAAAATAAAAAAAAGTCTTCTTTGTCTTGAGGACATCAGACTCGTCTTTATGATCGGCAGAGCTGAGGCCTGCCGGTGAGAAAGATAAAGCTTTTTGAGGTCATGATGATGATTCAGTGTGGCCTCTTTTTTAGGGAGCAATAAGTTCTGCTGCTCTATCTGTGACTGAACGTAACAGACGCCTCTGGTGCCTTCTTTTTTTCCTTTCACCTTTTTGTAATGACTCGCCTCGGTTCAGCTCGCCTTGGGAACGTTTCCTCACCGAATCCTCATTAAACCAGAAGAAATCATTCAATCATTCATTCATCTTCTACCGCTTAGTCCAATTAAGGGTCGCGGGGGGCTAGAGCCTATCCTAGCAGTCATACAGCGCGAGGCGGGGTACACCCAGGACAGGACGCCAGTCTGTCGCAGGGCCACAAATAGACAAACAAACACAGACACACACACACACACACACCTACGGACAATTTCAAAGATTCCAATCCACCTAACCCGCATGTCTTTGGATGTGGGAGGAAACCGGAGCGCAAACACGGAGAGAACATGCAAACTCCACACAGAAAGGCCACGGGAATTGAACCCACAACCTTCTCGCTGTGAGGCAACAGTGCTAACCACTAAGCCACCGTGCTGCCCCAGAAGAAATCAATTCAGTCTGATTGAATGTTCTCACTGATAGAAGCAGGATTCAGGATTGGGAGTTTGGAATCAGGTTTTATTTGAAATCCTGAACACCTGGTGTTCATGTTGTGCATTTAAAAAAAAAGTCATCTGTTTGCCCAGTGCACATGTGAGCTGCACAGACCCACATGTACCACTCCCACTCACACTGATGAAGACCTCAGACGGAACGTCAACGTGGTTCAATTAGACCTCCACACGTGCGCTCGCTCATCAAGCCTGTATGGAAGCATTTGCTGCTGTGCGGGAACCTTTTCCTAGCAGGTTGTGCAGATGGAAGACAAGCGCACACCCACTCACACCCAAGGATTTGAAAGAATTTGTTTTCATGGAGAGAATCTCATTTGCTGTGCAAACCCTGCAACATTATCTCCCTCTGGAAGCTTTCTGTGTTCCAATATTTAAAAAGGCATGAGGGAAAACATGGGCAATTCATTTGCTTTTTGTGCCGACGAGCCCCTTCAAATCACACAGCCGCCTCTTTTCACATCACAGGGAGCGATGACACACACACACACACACACACACACACACACACACACACACACACACACACACACAAAAGGGCTTTTCGAATTGTTCGCACTGTTTGATTTTGTTGCCGTGAGCACGCTAACACAAGAGTCATTTGCAAAATGGGGCAAAAGTGAACCCATCTGCACATCCCTGAAGAAAAAGCAAAGTATTTTTTGCAAGTGTTGTTCTGCTTCGGGTGTGATGACACATACACACACACACACACACACACGTACTGATAGACAGAGTGAGAGAGAGAGAGAGTGTGTCGGAGGAAGATGGCGGCCCGAAGCTGTCTACAAACGTTCACGCATGATTAATTTCATCATAGCACTGAGCAGATGGTGATCTCCATCTTCCTCCTCTTCCCTCAGGTAGGAGTAAAGCGTCTAATAGATCACACCTGAGCGAGTCAAATCAGTGCTTACAGTCGAAGCGACACTCAGTTAACCTGAGCGGCTGCGTCCACGTGACACCTCCATACTCACAACACACTTTCACTCCATGTTGACTTTCCATCTTTGACATTCATTCATTTTTTTTCTGGTGCTTATGCAGCTCCACGTCATGGTAGCAGCAGCACAAGCAGCTCATCCCACACTCCCCTGTCCAAATCCTACAGCTCTTCCTGGTGGATCTGGGAGGTGTAATCCCTGCAGAGTCTCCTGGGTCTTCCTAGAGGCCCCCCTCCCAGTTGGACGCGCCTGGAAGAACTCCCAAGGAGAGGACTGGGGGGATCGTCACGAGATGCCTGAACCACGTCAGCAGCCTCTCTTCCATAAGAAGCAGTGGCTCTACTCGTCCCTATGAATCGCTCCCAGATATTCAAGCTTCTCACTCTATCCCTGGGTGTAAGCTCAGCCCTTATTTGGCATAAGAGCGTACAGAAAGTGAATGTTCTGTGGAGCTCTTTACAAAAAAAAGACAATGCCACACAATGGCATTCTGGGTTCACATGCACGCCAAAACTCCTCCCCTTCTAGTGCAGCAGATAACAGAATATTTGCAGAAGAATCCTTCAAATCCGGTTACAAGCACCAGTTTGACTGTGTATACCTTTTGGTATATATTTTAGAAAAATAACGTTAGCCATTTGAATTTTCAATAGGGGGCCAAGTAGGGGTCAATTGAAGAACTGCATAGGGGTCAAAAAAATGTTCCAATCATATTGAAAGCTATACCACATTATGTTTCTGATCACAAAGATTCCAAAAAGATATAGTTTGGACTATCTGTGACTGAATGTTCTGGAGTTATGGGGTAAAAACAGCAAGCATGGTGACAAAGGTCACTTTCAGTTTGTACAGGGGTCAAAAGTTAAAGTTGCTCCAATTATGGTAAAACATGATGCAAATTACTGGTTGAGTTAGTAGGATTTTAAAAAGGAATAGTTTGCACTATCTGTCATGCTTAGTTATCATGTTACGGGGTAACATATGTATGTCATAGAATCCAATGGACGTCGACATTTTTGACCTTTACTTTGGAGACCAAACATTCAACACAGTCAGAACTATTCCATTTGTTAATCCTATTAGTTCAACCAATAATTTGCACCATGTTTTACCAAAACTGGAGCAACTTTAACTTTTGACCCCTGTACAAACTGAAACTGACCTTTGTCACCATTCTTGCTGTTTTTACCCCATAACTCCAGAACATTCAGTCACAAATAGACCAAACTATACCTTTTTGGAATCTTTGTCATCAGATACATAATGTGGTATCACTGTCAATATGATTGGAACATTTTTTAATTTTGACCCTGTGCAATTTTTCAATTGACCCTTACTTGGTCCCCTATTGAAAATTCAAATGGCTAATGTTATTTTTCTAAAATATGTACCAAAAGGTATACACAGTCAAACTTGAACGATTCTTACAGTTATCTGCTTACAGTTATCTGCTTCCCACTGTTGCCAAGTGCTTGCTCACAGGGGGTCGTTTTGACCGTTGGGGTTTTTCCGTAATCATTGTATGGCTTTGCCTTACAATATAAAGCGCCTTGGGGCAACTGTTAGTTGTGATTTGGCGCTATATAAATAAAATTGATTTGATTTGATTTGATACTATTCCAGGTTTTCCATCTGTTCATTTTCCAAAGAAAGACAGAAAGACATTAGAACAAGTGTTGACACACACGTCCTGGTGCAGCTGATTGAAACATGCAGTCTGTCACGTTGATTAGCCTCTCCTCGCTGTTTACCGAGTGTAATAACACACTTTTTGTTGTAGTTGTTTTTTGGTCACTCTTTTTGTCTCTTTAACACAAAGCCTGACAGGCTGCACATTACAGATCACAGAGCCAGATTCCATTATGAATCCATTTTCTCCTTTAGCACACCATCAACCTTTTAAAACCATCAGCAATCATTTTCTCTCTCCATCTTTCTGTCTGCGTAGGGTGATGGCCTCTCCAAATGACTGCCATTCTTCCACCAGCCCCCATCCCCACCCCACCCCCCACTCACACATATACAGCTGATCGCCTCTTCTGCAGCAAACACAATCCATCATGTTTCTCCAGGAATACAAACACATATTCCTTGCACATGCATTTACACGCATGCAGCACACCCACAAACGTGCAAACACCCACACGGAACCGCAAGGAGGGAGCAACGTGATGGGAGGGTAATTTACGTCTCGATTCCAGCTTGACTGCAGCCTGAATTTTCCGAGCTATCCACTTGCCAAAATCAATACAGATTGAGTGGGTCTTCCTGTAAGTCCATATGCCTCAGCGCTGCAACAGACGGCACCACTGCTCCACTAATTACGTTACAGCACTGCTGATAAGCTTTCATTGTCTCTTACAAGAAGATGAGTGGGACAACGTGATTGCTGCATAAGGCATTTCTTGGAAAGAGACATTACAAAAAGAAAAAAACTGAAAGAGGGAAGGGATTCTGTTATCAGAGACGAAGGATATTAAGCTCTTTAATTCTGCTTAATTTGTCATATTATATTCAAGACCAGCTGCAGGGTGAAATGAAAATAAAACATTAGTTACAGTGAAACGTATGGCAGCATCACTTTGCTGCATCAGTCCAGTGATGTCATTTGGGAAAAGAGAAAATTCTGTTTTCTTTTAAAGTCATTCTGTGGCTGCTTACTCACTTTATGACATCACAAAGATCTGATGAGGCAAAAGTCAGAAATTATTATTATTATTAAATATATCAGACAGGTCTTTGTTGGGATATGTGGTTCTTGGGCCATAGAAGAATTATTAATGCTCAAGGAGGGTCCAGATTTCATTTGAAACAGTTTATTCCATTAACACGGTACAATCTGTGTTCCTTTGATCCCTTTCCAGGGATTTCAAGAACTGCACTTATGAGATAGTGGTCTATACGCATCTTCAAAATTCTGATTGCAGTCTCATCCCACTTTATGATGTCAGAAAGACTTATAGACCCAGTGTTATGCAGTTCCTACTTTTGGCCAACCAAAAGCTGCTCTGCACTGTCTGTGAACGCCTCAGCTTGTTGACTGGCATAAATCAGCCAAAGTCAAGAAAAGTCAGTTAAAATCACTCTGGATTTAAACATGTAGAAAATTTCTTGGGAGCTCGGCTGGACTCCCAAACACCTTCTCTGCCTCACACTCTGCTCAAGGCAGACTGGTGCAGGGTTGATGCATGTCCAATTTTCACACCAAGCTGGAAAGAACACCAAGATGTCAAGAGTTGCAGACAAGAATGCACACCAAGATCAGCTGGAGTTACACTTGAGTTCCATCAGACCTGCCCCAGGCCATCTTGGCCAGGTGCAGTGGGTAGGCTGAAAGGGCTGAGAGTCCAACAAACTAAGCAAAAAAAAAAAAAAAAAAAAAAGTTTTCCTAACTTTTGACTAGTCCCAGGAGGACTCATTGTAGCTTGGGCCACCATGGTTCCAAAGTCAGGTGTGTGTAAGAGCAGCTTTAGATCCATTCCTTTGTCAGTGGGTGGAGGTAACAACAGCCAGTGTTATTATTAATACTGGATATACTGTGGGTGATATAAGTTCTCCTTTATGGGAGTAGAAGATTTGTTTTGCAGTTTGAGTAGTTGTTTTGTTTGAAGACAAAGCAGATCCAGACAAAGACAAATATATTTATTGATGGATTAGTTGTTTTAACACAGGGAAAACTGTATCAGCTTGGTATTGTATCAGCAGATACTTGAGGTTCCAGTGTTGGTATTGTATTGGACATGAAAAATTGGTATTGCGCCATCCCTAGTTATTATGAGGCATGCACATAACTGGTTCTCAGGTGCTCGTGCATGCTAAAAATAAACAATGCCCAGCAGGAAACACTTTTCCTACAAGCTTTAGTCATCACTTTCTTCCTGAGAAGTGCTTCCCTCCCTGTTTTCTGCTGCACATTGTTTATATTTTAGCACACATGAGCACCAGTTATGTGCACGCCTGGTCATTATCGTAGCGAGAATGATCACTCTGAGTGCAACGTCTAGTTTATTTCTGTTATAATTAATGTTTGACATTTTAGGTTGGGGTTGGTGTTGTGATTTTGTCAAAATACCACAAGAATTCCTGTTGAAACATAAAGTCCAGCTTCCTGTGCTTCCCATACAAACACCAAGTCATACACTGTTGATGCCCAGAATCTTGACAAAGCATCATACTGTAAATGTTTCACTTGTTAGGATGGAGAATGGGTTTGATATGATTATTATCATTAGAAAAGTTACCATTATTCCCCCTGAGGGGTCTAATACTTTGTCATTTTTCGCAGATTAAACAAATTTTATATTTGTTTACTGGGTTTGACGTTTGTCTTCAGTTTGATGCTGCTGTGCGTATTACAAGCTTTTTTGGGGGAATGTGGCTTTGTAAGTTAACTGTGTAACTTAAATGAACAAAACACATGCATACATGCACGTGCACAGACACACATACACATGCAAAATGGCCATGTTGTAATCGCTGCTCTCATTATGTGGCATTCACATATTGTGGTTTAGATAGAAAAATGGATGATGGGATGAAAAAAAAATTATGCTTTTCTCACCAAATTATTGTTGAATCATTTGCTGTGGACTCATGTGACAAAACTGGACACAGATTGACCATCAGCAGCTTCATTAGTATCCGTGACTGTTGGGACACATCACCATCGAGGGTCAGGTGGATGATTTTGTTCTTTGCTCCAACTGTAATGAGCCATCGAGTCAGTTTGAAATGCTGCCCAGTGCTTTCAAATGTGAAAAGTGGAATTACGACTCCATGGAGGAGTGTAAAGTCAGTGTTCACTTTCAGATCCAATTTAACTGTCATTGAACCATTACAAGCACTCATACAACAAAACGTAGTTGGCATCTGAAACGAAAGTGCAAAGTATAGCAGCCTGGAAATGAGAACGTATTTTGGTTTTTGTGGAGTTCCTCTTGTGTTGCTCTGCTCTACTTTTCCAAACTAGTGTTATGATGCTGGATGTTATGCAGATAATAAAGAATTATCAACCAAGTGTGAGGTCTGTACGGGAAACTATCAGACTGAGGTGTTGACAGTACGGACCGAGCGAAGCCGTGCATATTCCCATTGTGTAATTCACTTATTATATGGCTATTATTTATATACAAACACGCCTACTTGCAGTAACGCCCGAATATGAAAGCTGCTGATGGTTTTGGGCTCATAGTCAGACCCGTTCGCTTTCTTCACCTCTGTGAAGAATTTGCTAACAGGTGGTCCGGTTGTTAGCTGGTAAGTTTTCAATCTGTGTGTTTTTTCCGATGCTGTCTAGATATTTCTGGCGTATGTTCATGTCTGACCTGGTTTATCTAATAGTGTTTTTAGCTTTCTGGTTTGCAATGAATCTGACATGTGATCAGGACCGATTGTCATGGTAACGGTCTGATATGGGAAAATTGCAGACAGGAAATCAGCCAATCAGAGCCCGTGTAGCGTCATAGCCATATAATAAAACAAGTTACTGTACCATGACCTTCTGTCTAATCTAGTTGTAACCTAAAATGTAGCACCGAAGTGTGTGAAAATTTAGCTGTAGCATTAGCATAGGTGTCCCCGCTGATGTGAACGAGCTCAATTTAGGGAAGAGACAACTACGTTTGTTTGTGCACGATCCAGCACACGGACGCCTCAGTGTTGAAACCCCAATGGATGGAGAAGGCTGAAGACACGTCCACGTTTCACATGGCTGCAGCATGAGAACAGATGGATGGTTGCCTGCTTGGGTCATTGCCATCCAAGACCCGAGGCGGTTCCACGGTGTGGTGAATGCAGTGAGGTGACACTAGCGTCTGCTCCCGGAATAGTAGTTTGACTCACCAGAGACCACAGGCCAAGCTCATGAAGTCTCCACCATACGACTGATCACTTTCCTGGTTGATCCTATCGATAGTTCATCTGTGCACACGGGCGGATTAATTGAGTTCAACCCGCGCTGTTGGAAGAGTCCTCAACTCAAGGTTTATTTTTGATACCGGCAAGTTGTTTCTTTCTCAACATCCTTTATCCACATTTGTGTGAGCTTGATGTGCAAGCGTAATGTGCACTAAGTTTCTGAACTCCAAAAGCTGCTCTGACATTTGTCCATCTTTTTTCTGACATTTGTCCATCAGAAAAAAAATCTGACTCTCAAATGGTCAACAACCTGCTGTAACATCTGAACTACTGTTCCCACAAAAGTTTAACACAGAGTTTTAAAAATTAGAAAGAAAACAACAACAAAAACAAATGTGCAGTTTTAACTCAATAACCCAGATGGCTTCTTTCTTTCACACTTGTTGCTGCAGGAGCCCACCAAGCTCCCTGAGGTGAAACCAAGCAGCTTGGTGAAGGGATTTTTTTTTTTGGGCATGTGTTTATGTACATATTTTGTTTAATTTTCTTCCCCTAATTAACACATACTGGGGACTTTACACATATAACAGAACCTGTACACATGGTACATGGTCATATTACTGTATTATTACACTGCTGAGAATGACTGGTGATGATATGTGCAGGCAGGCTGTACGTAAGTGCCCTGTGCACCTGCTTATGTGAGACACGTCTGACTGTTGCAGTCTTTGTGCAGTGCAAGACAGCACTAGGATGTAGCACTAAGTTTTTGGTGATCTAAAGCGCAAAATCTTTCTGGCAAGGCACCAACTCTGCACCCGACCACACCTCATTTTAAGACAAAGACACCCACAAATACAAGTGGATCATGATTTACAGGATGTAGAAGCTGGACATAAATGACTATCATGTCCCAAACTACAACCCCTGGCAAAAATTATGGAATCACGGGCCTCGGAGGATGTTCGTTCAGTTGTTTAATTTTGTAGAAAAAAAAAGCAGATCACAGAAATGACACAAAACTAAAGTCATTTCAAATGGCAACTTTCTGGCTTTAAGAAACACTATAAGAAATCAGGAAAAAAAAAATTGTGGCAGTCAGTAACGGTTACTTTTTTAGACCAAGCAGAGGGAAAAAAATATGGAATCACTCAATTCTGAGGAAAAAATTATGGAATCATGAAAAACAAAAGAACACTCCAACACATCACTAGTATTTTGTTGCACCACCTCTGGCTTTTATAACAGCTTACAGTCTCTGAGACATGGACTTAATGAGTGACAAACAGTACTCTTCATCTATCTGGCTCCAACTTTCTCGGATTGCTGTTGCCAGATCAGCTTTGCAGGTTGGAGCCTTGTCATGGACCATTTTCTTCAACTTCCACCAAAGATTTTCAATTGGATTAAGATCCGGACTATTTGCAGGCCATGACATTGACCCTATGTGTCTTTTTGCAAGTAATGTTTTCACAGTTTTTGCTCTATGGCAAGATGCATTATCATCTTGAAAAATGATTTCATCATCCCCAAACATCCTTTCAATTGATGGGATAAGAAAAGTGTCCAAAATATCAACGTAAACTTGTGCATTTATTGATGATGTAATGACAGCCATCTCCCCAGTGCCTTTACCTGACATGCAGCCTCATATCATCAATGACTGTGGAAATTTACATGTTCTCTTCAGGCAGTCATCTTTATAAATCTCATTGGAACGGCACCAAACAAAAGTTCCAGCATCATCACCTTGCCCAATGCAGATTCGAGATTCATCACTGAATATGACTTTCATCCAGTCATCCATAGTCCATGATTGCTTTTCCTTAGCCCATTGTAACCTTGTTTTTTTCTGTTTAGGTGTTAATAATGGCTTTCATTTAGCTTTTCTGTATGTAAATCCCATTTCCTTTAGGCGGTTTCTTACAGTTCTGTGACAGACATTGACTCCAGTTTCCTCCCATTCGTTCCTCATTTGTTTTGTTGTGCATTTTCAATTTTTGAGACATATTGATTTAAGTTTTCTGTCTTGATGCTTTGATGTCTTCCTTGGTCTACCAGTATGTTTGCCTTTAACAACCTCTGATTTGATGCAGGTGTTAGTTTTGGGGATGAAAATTTACAGGGCGATTCCATAATTTTTTCCTCAGAATTGAGTGATTCCATATTTTTTTCCCTCTGCTTGGTCTAAAAAAGTAACCATTACTGACTGCCACAATTTTTTTTTTCTTTATTTCTTATAGTGTTTCTTAAAGCCAGAAAGTTGCCATTTGAAATGACTTTAGTTTTGTGTCATGTCTGTGATCTGCTTTTTTTCTACAAAATTAAACAACTAAATGAACATCCTCCGAGGCCAGTGATTCCATAATTATTGCCAGGGGTTGTATATTAGTTATCAAGTGCTTGTCTGTGTTACTTGTTTGGAAGTTTCTGAGAGTTAAGTTTCACTTCCATCATATGTGCAAGTTTCAGACACAGGGAGAGCTCCCCCTGTTGGTGAGAGCCAGTAACATTAGAAATGTGAGACTAAACCAAATCCTACTGTGATGCCCACAAGGTATAAAAAGGCCGGTGATTCCATAATTTTTGCCAGGGGTTGTAGTAATGACAGCTGCCCTGGTCTTTATGGTAAATCAGATAGTGCCTTATATCGCAAATGCACCATGATATTACGACATGTTGTCATGAGTACCAGGTGTCTCATATTAGCCAAATATTTTTTGAGTGCTTCTATGAATCAGTCTTGATTTATAGAATTCGATTTTACCTTGTGTGTGCTTTTTATATGTGTTCATGTACTGGGCCGGCTTATGTGTGTGTTATGTGTGTGTCGTCTGTCGTCATGAGGCCGGTCATGGTTTGCTCAGCCCTGCTGTTGACCTAAGGCAGGATATACATCTGGAGCTGGTCCCCGGGTGCCTAAAGGCGACTTCTGCTCCTAACTGGCAATTAGGATGGGTTAAATGCAGTAAACACATTTCATTGTGCAGGGAACATGTTCCTTTGTGCATATGACAATAAAATTCTTTTGAATCCTTGAATCCTTGAATCCTTGATCCTGCCATGCAGTCTGTCATCTGGAGCACATTAGTGTCGGAGCTTATCTCCAGGTTCCATAGCATGAAGCGGAGATTCTACAACTCCCCCAAGATGGGACACCAGTCCAATGCAGGTTACTTCCCCAGTCAAGGCTGTTATCCTTTTATAGCTGGGTAAAGTGGGGCAATGCAGAATAAATGACACAAACAGCCAGCGTGTCCATGGATCCATCCATCCATCTTCTTTTGCTTATCTCGAGAGGGGTCACAGGATTATATATGAACAGATATAAATTACTACAAAAATGATTAGTACAGTGACATACCCATATTTGGTAACACTTTATATGAACCCTCTGGGGCAGACGCCGTCGTATACGACGGCTAAGACCAAGCTTTACTAAATTATAAATAACTTTTTAATGATATGAGATAGAAACTTACTTTTTTTGCTGAAAAGTTACCTCCGCGGACGTTCGAGCCAGCCATCGGCTATCTTTGTACTCCTCATAGAAGCTGTGTGATGATGTGCGCAATGTGAGGGTCCAATCGGAATTGATTCACCGTTCTATGGTTTTCCAAAATCCGATCGTTGGGCAGATTTACCTCACGTGAAAAGCCAAAGAGTGATATGTTAGTAGTTGGCCCGTTTGAATAGCCCCCTGGGTGCTCCTATGAGTACATACTATTCCAATGCGCCTTGCGCCATTACGCACAGCGAAAGTGAAAGCAGATGGAGCAGACGGAGAGCCTCTGATGACAATCTCACGTGCTCAAACAAAGAGTGTGTAACTATCAGGACTGCTCCACAAGTTTGCATATGAATGTTACTGGATAACTCTGTTGCTTTCTCGGCGTAAAACACTGGTTACCATATCAATGGAGCGAGGGGGAGGGCCGCTCCTCAGACTGTAAGGAGCCAACGTAGGCCAAAGTGTGAATGAAAGCTGGTTTAGGAGCAGCACAGAACAGTCCAAAACACAGTAGAAGTATAAGTTTGTGATGTGACCTTTGTGTAATAGCAGACAGAAACTGCTTTGAGATGAGACAAACAAAACGCATAGACCATTTTGTATATATTGTTCAAAATGTGCATTTGTGTTAATTGTTTGAACCTTTTTGGTGTTCAGTCTTTCACACCCGAGATACTTAAACTCCTCCACTTGAGGCAAGGACACTCCACCGACCTGAAGAGGGCAAAGCACCTTTTTCCGGTCGAGAACCATGGCCTCAGATTTGGAGGTGCTGATTTTCATCCCGGACGCTTCACACTCGGCTGCAAACCGCCCCAGTGCATGCTGAAGGTCCTGATTTGACGAAGCCAACAGAACCACATCGTCCGCAAACAGCAGAGACGAGATTCTGTGGTTGCCAAACCAGACCCCCTCTACACCCTGGCTGTGCCTAGAAATTCAATCAATCAATCAATCAATTTTTTTTTTATATAGCGCCAAATCACAACAAACAGTTGCTCCAAGGCGCTTTATATTGTAAGGCAAGGCCATACAATAATTATGTAAAACCCCAACGGTCAAAACGACCCCCTGTGAGCAAGCACTTGGCTACAGTGGGAAGGAAAAACTCCCTTTTAACAGGAAGAAACCTCCAGCAGAACCAGGCTCAGGGAGGGGCAGTCTTCTGCTGGGACTGGTTGGGGCTGAGGGAGAGAACCAGGAAAAAGACATGCTGTGGAGGGGAGCAGAGATCGATCACTAATGATTAAATGCAGAGTGGTGCATACAGAGCAAAAAGAGAAAGAAACAGTGCATCATGGGAACCCCCCAGCAGTCTACGTCTATAGCAGCATAACTAAGGGATGGTTCAGGGTCACCCGATCTGACCATAAAAATTCTGTCCATAAAAATAATGAACAGAACCGGTGACAAAGGGCAGCCCTGGCGGAGGCCAAGGTGCACTGGAAACAGGTTTGACTTACTACCGGCAATGCGAACCAAGCTCCTGCTGCGGTCGTACAGGGACCTTAACAAAGGACCCCGGACCCCGTACTCCCGGAGCACTCCCCACAGGGTGCCCCGAGGGACACGGTCAAACGCCTTCTCCAGATCCACAAAACACATGTGGACTGGTTGGGCAAACTCCCATGAACCCTCGAGCACCCGATGGAGCGTGTAGCGCTGGTCCAGTGTGCTGTGACCAGGACGAAAACCACACTGCTCCTCCTGAATCCGAGCTTCGACCATCGGTCGAATTCTCCTCTCCAGTACTCTGGAATAGACCTTACCGGGGAGGCTGAGGAGTGTGATTCCCCCTATAGTTGGAACACACCCTCCGGTCCCCCTTCTTAAACAGAGGGACCACCACCCCGGTCTGCCAATCCAGAGGCAGTGTCCCCGATTGCCACGCGATGTTGCAGAGGTGTGTCAGCCAAGACAGCCCCACAACATCCAGAGACTTAAGGTACTCAGGACAGATTTCATCCATCCCAAGAGCCTTGCCACTGAGGAGCTTTCTAACCACCTCGGTGACTTCGGCCTGGGTAATGGATGAGTCCGCCTCTGAGTCCCCAGTCTCTGCTTCCTCTTCGGAAGACGTGACGATGGGATTGAGGAGATCCTCAAAGTACTCCTTCCATCGCCCGACAACATCCCCAGTCAGGGTCAATTGCTCCCCACCTGCACCGTAAACAGTGCTGGTGGAGAGCTGCTTCTGCCTCCTGAGGCGTCGGACGGTTTGCCAGAATCTCTTCGAGGCCGACCGATAGTCCTCCTCCATAGCCTCCCCGAACTCCTCCCAGACCCGAGTTTTTGCCTCTGCGACCGCACGGGCTGTGGCACGCTTGGCCTGCCGGTACCTGTCAGCTGCCTCTGGGGTCCCACCTACCAACAAAGATAAGTAGGACTCCTTCTTCAGCTTGACGGCATCCCTTACTTCTGGTGTCCACCACCGGGTTCAGGGATTGCCACCGCGACAGGCACCAGAGACCTTGCGACCACAGCTACGAGCAGCCGCATTGACAATGAAGGTGGAGAACATGGTCCGCTCCATGTCTCCAACCTCCCCTGGGATCTGGGAGAAGCTCTCCCGGAGGTGAGAGTTGAAGACCTCGCTGACAGAGGGTTCCGCCAGTCGATCCCAGCAAACCCTCACGATACGTTTGGGCCTGCCAGGTCTGACCAGCTTCCTACCCTCCCAGCAGATCCAACTCACCACCAGGTGGTGACCAGTCGACAGCTCTGCCCCTCTCTTCACTCGAGTGTCCGAGACACGTGGCCGAAGGTCAGATGATACAACTACAAAGTCGATCATCGACCTCCGGCTCAGGGTGTCCTGGTGCCATGTGCACTTATGGACACCCTTGTGCTCGAACATGGTGTTCTTGATGGACAAACTGTGACTAGCACAGAAGTCCAACAACTGAACACCACTCGGGTTCAGATCGGGGAGGCTGTGCTTCCCGATCACCCCCCTCCAGGTCTCACTGTCGCCGCCCACGTGGGCGTTGAAATCCCCCAGGAGAACAATGGAGTCCCCAGTCGGAGTCCTATCTAGTACCCCTCCCAGGGACTCCAGGAAGGTCGGGTACTCTGCACTGCTGCTCGGCCCGTAGGCCGAGACAACGGTGAGAGACGTGTCCCCGACCCGAAGGCGTAGGGACGCGACCCTCTCGTTCACCGGAGTGAACTCCAACACTTGGTGACTGAGCTGGGGAGCAATAAGCAATGCGACCCCAGCTCTCAAACAGGTCCTAGGTGACAGGTCAGACTAAGGGCAGTTCAGAATCTCTATGACCAGTAAAAGATCAAGGACCGAGACATCGCCCGGTATGGCGGAGCCGGGGTCCCACCCTGGATCCAGGCCTGGGGTTGGGGCTCGCGCGTGAGTGCCTGGTGGTCGGGCCTTAGCCCATGGGGCCCGGCCGGGCTCAGCCCAAAAGAGTGACGTGGGCCCGCCCTTCTGTGGGTTCACCACCTGCAGAGGGGGCCATGGGGGTCGGGTGCAGAGAGGATTGGGTGGCGGTCGAGGGCGGTTGGCCCGACGGCCCGGTCCATGCTCACAGCCCCTGGCTGTTGGGACGTGCAACAAAATGTAATGATTTTATAAAACATTTATAAATGATTTTTTAATTCTGTATAAACCATTCAAGAAAAGTTGATCATTAATAGTTCATTTACAAACGTAAAATCAGACACTATTCATTAGTGATTAAAATACGTTACAAATCATATTTTTGTCTTTACATTTTTTCCTCACAAATTATTAATAATTATTAAGCCATCTATTTATGTTCTTATCAATGGGTAGCTAATAAAAAAAAATGCTTTGTAAATGTTTTACAAGTAGTCATTTAAGCATTTACTTACACTTTGTAAATGCTTTACAGCGTGCAGATAATATAAAGTGTTACCCTATATTTTATTAATGGAATTGTTTTTCCTGAGAAAATGTTCCACACCTGCTCAAAACTCTGAGACAATCTCTTCCGTGACCTTTAACACAGCATTTCTTCAGGTTATATAAAAATAAATAAATAAAATCCAGCGAGTATCGCCTTTATGCAAATGAGCTGCTTTATCCAAAACACTGCTGTCCAGCATCACTTAAATTGCACACACACACACACACACACACATATCAGTGTGTGCTGTGTTTCCGCAGCTTAAAATAAGCAACAAACTTCAGCAGAACAACATACTCCACTGCAGGGAAACAGAAGGTCACGCATGCTCTTACAAACCCCAGACCCTCCAGACACTGGAAGGAAAACCTGTTCACGGATAGTCTGGGACGCCAATTAGTACACAGCAGTAAAAACATCAGGTTTGTTGTGAAGTGAGCAGAGTCGTGTCGTGTCTGTTCTCAATCCAGAAAGAGTGACGCCGTCAGCGCACTAACGGTGAAGTCAAGCTGAAATAGAAACACACTAATGTGCGTGAATATGTGCATGAGTACATGCATGAGTGCGTGCGCTCACACCAACGTTTGGTATTGTTCGTGAATTTCCCCTCAACACCAGCCGAGATGTGAGATTAAAGCGGTAATCGGAACCTTGGGAAACCTGCATAGCGGAAACAAAAAAATTCAGAAAACAACAAAAGACAAACGGCAACAAAGGCGGCTGAAGGAATCAAAGGATTTCAGAGCTGTTTGATTGTCAGAAGTACAGGAATCCTCCAAAAAGCTCAGCAAACTGAGCCCCAGAAGCCTCGACTTCAACAAGCTGAGCAGAAAAGAGTGAACTTTCCCTCGCTTGTGAACCAGCGAGGGAAATGGAGACGCACAACCAGTCATCTTTATTCTGAGGCCAAAGACAATATTAAGAAAAGGCGCTCGGATACGTGATTCACATACAGTAGTGTTCGGAACAATAGTAGTAGTGCTATGTGATTAAATCCATCCATATCAGATCTGCTATGGTGACACTGAGCAAAAAGGGAGAAGCTGAAAAACATAGTACCTTGTCATGCTACAGTAGTGTTCAGAATAATAGTAGTGCTATGTGATTAAAAAGATTAATCCAGGTTTTGAGTGTATTTCTTATTGTTACATGGGAAACAAGGTACCAGTAGATTCAGTAGATTCTCACAAATCCAACAAGACCAAGCATTCATGATATGCACACTCTTAAGGCTATGAAATTGGGCTATTAGTAAAAAAAAGTAGTAACGGAGGTGTTCACAATAATAGTAGTGTGGCATTCAGTCAGTGAGTTCGTCAATTTTGTGGAACAAACAGGTGTGAATCAGGTGTCCCCTATTCAAGAATGAAGTCAGCACCTGTTGAACATGCTTTTCTCTATGAAAGCCTGAGGAAAATGGGACGTTCAAGACTTTGTTCAGAAGAACAGCGTAGTTTGATTAAAAAGTTGATTGGAACTTATTCACAGGTGCAAAAAGTTATAGGCTGTTCATCTACAATGATATCCAATGCTTTAAAATGGACAAAAAAAACCAGAGACGTGTGGAAGAAAATGGAAAACAACGATCAAAATGGATAGAAGAATAACCAGAATGGCAAAGGCTTACCCACTGATCAGCTCCAGGATGATCAAAGACAGTCTGGAGTTACCTGTAAGTGCTGTGACAGAAGACACCTGTGTGAAGCTAATTTGTTTGTAAGAATCCCCGCAAAGTCCCTCTGTTAAATAAAAGACATGTGAAGAAGAGGTTACAATTTGCCAAAGAACACATCAACTGGCCTAAAGAGAAATGGAGGAATATTTTGTGGACTGATGAGAGTAAAATTGTTCTTTTTGGGTCCAAGGGCCGCAGACAGTTTGTGAGATGACCCCCAAACTCTGAATTCAAGCCACAGTTCACAGTGAAGACAGTGAAGCATGGTGGTGCAAGCATCATGATATGGGCATGTTTCTCCTACTATGGTGTTGGGCCTATATATTGCATACCAGGTATCATGAATCATTTTGGATGTCATAATACTTGAAGAGGTCATGTTGCCTTATGCTGAAGAGGACATGCCCTTGAAATGGGTGTTTCAACAAGACAATGACCCCAAGCACACTAGTAAATGAGCAAAATCTTGGTTCCAAACAAACAAAATTAATGCCTCGCAGATGTGAAGAAATCATGAAAAACTGTGGTTATACAACTAAATACTAGTTTAGTGATTCACAGGATTGCTAAAAAAGCAGTTTGAAAATAATAGTTTTGAGTATGTAACGTCAACAGCAGATGCTACTATTATTGTGAACACTCCCCTTTTCTACTTTTTTTTTACTAATAGCCCAATTTCATAGCATTAAGAGTGTGCATATCATGAATGCTTGGTCTTGTTGGATTTGTGAGAATCTACTGAATCTACTGGTACCTTGTTTCCCATGTAACAATAAGAAATATGCTCAAAACCTGGATTAATCTTTTTAGTCACATAGCACTACTATTATTCTGAACACTACTGTATATGACAACGACTCACACAAATTAAATGTGTCTCAGTGATTCCATAAAATAAGGTCCTATGGGGTCATTTCTAGCGAACATTCATGGAATTTATCCTTCAGCAGCACAAAACCCTTCCACTGTGTTTTATCCATATGAGCTCCAAATTATTTGAGTTATAGCGACAGTTTGCAGCATTTCAGCATGTTGATGTGCAGAAATGGCATATTGAATTCACAGCTTAGTGCAGTGGTTCCCAATCCTAGTCCTTGAGGCCGAAGGTATTGATCTGTGTTCAGATAATCACTACCCCAAGGTGGTGATTAGCAGCATTCCTCTGTGGAGAGAAGGACAACCATCTCTGCAGCAATCCACCAATCAGCCCCTCCTTAGTAAAAGACACATGGCAGCCCACCTGGAGTTTGCTAAAAGGCACCTGAAGGACTCTCAGACCAGGAGAAACAAAATTCTCTGGTCTGATGAGACAAAGATTGAACCCTTTGAGGTCATGTTTGGAGGAAACCAGGCACCATCCCTACACTGAAGCATGGTGGTGGCAGCATCATGCTGTGGGGATGTTTTTCAGTGGCAGGAACTGAGAGACTAACCAGGATTGAGGGAAAGATGAATGCAGCAATGTACAGAGACATCCTGGATGAAAACCTGCTCCAGAGTGCTCTTGACCTCAGACTGGGGTGACAGTTCATCTTTCAGCAGGACAATGACCCTAAGCACACAGCCAAGATATCACAGGAGTGGCATAAGGACAACTCTGTGAATGTCCTTCAGTGGTCCGGCCAGAGCCCAGACCTGAATCTGATTGAACATCTCTGGAGAGATCTGAAAATGGCTGTGCACCGACACTCCCCATCCAACCTGATGGAGCTTGAGAGGTGCTGTAAAGAGGAATGGACAAAACTGCCCAAAGATAGGTGCACCGAGCCTGTGGCATCATATTCAAGAAGACTTGAGGCTGAAATTGCTGCCAAAGGTGCATAAACAAAGTATTGAGCAAAGGGTGTGAATACTGAAGTCCATGTAATTTCTTATTTGTAATAAATTTGCAAAAATTTCAAAAATAAAATGACACCCCATAATGACAACATGAAAATTTTTCATGTTGTTGTTATGGGGTGCTGTAAGTAGAACTTTGAGGGGAAAAAAATGAATTTACTCCATTTTGGAAGGCTGTGTGAATACTTTCTGGATGCACTGTACAGTTATACATAATTCCTTCATACATTACACTACGTTTGTGAGTCAAAGACTTTGGTGAACCCATTTCTAGCACAAAAACAGTTAGTCTACATGAATAAAATACATATTTCATGAAGATTTGAAGAATTTTCAAAAAAATACATTTCAGTTTTTCAGATTTAAGCCAATATATTTTGAAATATAGTGTTCTAGAAATGTATGTGACATACGAGGTCTGTTAGAAAACTATCCGACCTTTTTATTTTTTGAAAAACTATATGGATTTGAATCACGTGTGATTGCATCAGCCAAGCTTGAACCTTTGTGCACATGCATGAGTTTTTTCACGGCTGTCGGTTGCGTCATTCGCCTGTGAGCACACTTTGAGTGAGCAGTGGTCCTGCCCCCTTGTCGGATTTTTATTGTGAGGAAAATGTCTGAACGATTTGGAGCTTTGCTGCATCAAATTTTTCCAGAAACTGTGAGAGACAGCCAGGTGGAAACCATTCGGAAGATTCAGACGGCTTTCAGGGACGATTCTATGGGGATCACACAGATTAAGGAGTGTTACAACTGGTTTAAAGACGGCGCACAATGGCGGAGGGCGTGCCGTGCTCCGAGCGGCGATCGACAGGCTGAAATGACCAGATCATTTCCAAACTGAACGCTGTGTTGATCCAGGACATCGTCTCACTACTAGAAATGGCAGAAGAGGTGGACATACCACTTTTTCGGCACATTCCACTATTACGGGAGTTTCTGTCATGAAAAGACGTGCAGAGGAATTCGTGCGTCGGGACGGAGCTGCTAATGGCGCGGGACAAAAAGCAACGCCGTGATGAAGCCTCACAGGACATGTTGTGGCATGTCCAGCTCATCCACAATTTCTCGGATAGTCACACGACTGAAAAGCCACCGAAAGCCGTCTGAATATTCCGAAAGAGCTGAGCATGTTACAACATGTCCTGTGAGACCAACACGGAGGTGCTTTTGTCCCGCGCCATTAGCGGCTCTGTGGCGAATTCCTCCGCTCCTCTTTCCATGACTAAAACTCCTGTAACAGTGGAATGTGCCGAAAAAGTGGTATGTCCACCTCTTCTGCCATTTCTGTAGTAGTCAGACGACGTCCCGGATCAACACAGTGTTCAGTTTGGAAATGATCTAGTCGTTTCAGCCTGTCAATGGCCGCTCGGAGCGCGGCGCGCCCTCCGCCATTGTGCGCCGTCTTTAAACCGGTTGTAACACTCCTTAATCTGTGTTGCCCATAGAATCATCCCTGAATCTTCCGAACGGTTTCCACCTGGCTGTCTCACAGTTTCTGGAAAAATTTGATGCAGCAAAGCTCCAAATCGTTCAGACATTTTCCTCACAATGAAAATCCGACAAGGGGGCTGGACCACTGCTCACTCAAAGCCTGCTTACAGGTGAATGACGCAACCGACAGGCGTGAAAAAACTCACGCATGTGCACGAAGGTTCAAGCTTGGCTGATGCAACCGCACATGATTCAAATCCATATAGTTTTTTCAAAAAATAAAAAGGTCGGATAGTTTTCTAACAGACCTTGTATATTATGAAAGCTGAGATTCCTCTCAACATTTTGATATACATTTCATGAGCATTATAAAACAAGTACCTTAAAAGATGGGTGCAAGTAGAGGAAAATGTTCATCAAACAGCGTGTGCAAGATAAGCAATGATAATAATACTTGTAACAGTACAAGATACAAGAAATATATATATATATATATATATATATATATATATATATACACACCCATACACACATACCCATATGCACACACATATACATATGCATATATATAAACATGTGATTAGCATGCATATATATAAACATATGCATTGCATTACATATGCATATGCATTACATATGCATATATATAAACATGACTGGGATTGAAGAGTATATCAAATGTGGAACTTGGCCTTTCACCTTATCTAGCAGATGTTTGTCAAAATCAAATCCATAATTCCACCAGGTTTCTTCAAACTGGCTCAGGTATCCTGGGAGTTATTTTGTTCATACATGGATGGACACACGCATGACTTGAAAACAAGTCCCTGCATGCACTCCCACTGCACATTGGTTAAAAACAAAAACAAAATGAAAACCTTTTATATTAATGTACTGAATCTAATGGAAATACAAATGTGTGCAAAAGCTGTTCAGCGCGACATCAAGTCGGTGACATCAAGTCAACACCCTGTGTAATGCTGAGTGAAAAACTGACCCCTATGATCATGACTTTTGTCGAAACTAAGCCTTCATGGGCAATTTGGGGTCTGATGTTGTTCCACATGCTACTGTGTGCTTGGCAGAACAGACAAATGTTGGTCAAATTATTGTATGAGCAAAGGTTTTTATCAAGTTTGGTTTAGTTACAGAGAATAACAAACTAATCTCTGCTTCAAGCAAATATAAAACCCCCACACTGAATAATTCTCTGTTATTTACCATGATGCTGTTATTCCCGGTGGTTTTCCACAACAGAATCTATCATCTAAGAACATAATTCACAGCTCCGAACCAAAATTCTCCGGATGCTGTTGAGGACTGTGAGATAGTAAAAACCCAAATTATAGATCCAAAGTGTCTCCAAGTTTTATTGATTAGTGCAGCCCCCACTAACAAGCTTCAGCCTTTCAGACACATATATATAAAGTTTTTTGGATCATATTGGGCTGAATCACGATGTGCGCTCTGGAGTTTTAATCTCCAAGCAGGAATTAATATTGCTGCCGCACACACACTTTAATTATAATATTGATATTCGGATATAGGATTTGCTGACGAGGTCTAATATTCATCACTGTGTCTTATAGTCATGCTAATCACACTAATAAGGTGCAAACTTCAGTCACGCCCAGACTCATTTCGGCTACCACATAAACCCAACACAGGCACATAAATTAAAGGTGGTGTATGAAATAATTCCACAGAGCCAGTAAAATGGATGGCGGGGCTGTAAATTAAGCTGCTCGTTGCTCTGTGGCGCAAAAGGACTGTATTAAATCGATACCAACATGATCAATATCAGCCACTGATTGATTATTTTTTCAGATTTTTTGCTCTCTAAACTCATAATTGGAACAGAAACTCTCTTCCAACATTCTCCACAACAATGGACGACCTTGTTGTTGTCTATAAGGCCAAGCACATGATGCAACCACCAAAAGCACCAAGATGCCCCAACAAAACTTTTAAAATCTGACACCCAGGATGAACATTTAATTTAGAAACTAGATGGGAGGAGTTTATAGTGACCCATCATTAAGACACAGGTGAAAGTTTCTGAACATTACTGGATTTCTGGGTTTGGACCTTCAGATACTTGTTTTATAAAAAAATAAAATGGGTACGTCTTTCTTGGCCTTGTATTTGACTGTTGACAGCACTGTAACAATAATGCCTCACATCGGGGTGAATGTGGGGCATTATTTGTAAAGCACTTTGAGTGTCTGATGCAGATGGAAAGGCGCTATATAAATGCAGTCCATATACCATTTATTACCAGGGACTGAGGTTTCAGTTGGTCTCCCGTTGCTGATATTTGGCATCTAATTGGTTACATGTATGGTGCAAAACCCCCACATAGGACCTGAAATTATGTATAATAGGAGATAATAGGTGGTCTAAGTAGCATTGGGAAAGTTTTCATCCATCATCCATCCATCCATTTTCTTCCGCTTTATCCGGAGTCGGGTCGCGGGGGCAGAAGCTCAAGCAAAGCTGCCCAGACCTCCCGATCCACACACACCTCCCCCAGCACCTCCGGAGGAACCCCGAGGTGTTCCCAAGCCAGCTGAGAGACGTATCCCCTCCAGCGTGTCCTGGGTCTTCCCCAGGGCCACCTCCCAATGGGACATATCCGGAACACCTCTCCAGCGAGGTGTCCGGGGGCATCCGGAAAAGATGCCCGAGCCACCTCAGCTGGCTCCTTTCGACATGGAGGAGCAGCGGCTCGACTCCGAGCTCCTCCCGAGTGCCCGAGCTCCTCACCCTATCTCTAAGGGAGCGCCCAGCCACCCTGCGGAGGAAACTCATCTCGGCCGCTTGTACTCGTGATGTCGTTCTTTCAGTCATGAGCCAAATTTCATGACCATAGGTGAGGGTTGGAATGTAGATCCATCGGTAAATCGAGAGCTTTGCCCCCCTGCTCAGCTCTCTCTTCACCACAATTTTGATGTACCGCCAGAGAAAAAAAATGCACTTTGAAGTTAACATGTACGCCGCTCTTGGAGTAATTAACTAAGTTTTCCTGATCGTTGACTCAGTGGTTGGTAATGGACCCTGGTTAATGCTTTTTGAACTACCTGAGGACTTTTCAACTCGACGTTTGTCCTGCAGGAAGGTGTCTGTATCATTTTAAAGTAGCATATGGACATTTAGCATTTGCTGGCTAAGTAAATGCATCCGATGAGAGCTAGTTCAGCTAACTCAGCTGGCTACAGAGACTACCTGTTCATCATTCCGGCCTGGAGATGACGACTAGTCATTTGTGAAGTGCTAAAAGTGTGCCATTGGAAGATATCCTTTCCTGGAGATCACTCACTGGAGCTTAAGCCTGAACCAGCAGACGGGTGGCAGCATCACCATCTTAAGACATGGTTTGGTTTCTTCCTCTTCACCTGAACTTGGACAAGAGTCCATACCTGTTGAACTACTAAACCAGGTACCTCTTTATTTTGGCTTTGCTCCGAGAGTGAGGCGGCCGTTAAGTTCTGGGCTTCGCCGCTTCCAAGCATCACTCAGGCCTGCAACTATAAGCTTTTGGTAACTGAATAAGCTGGCTGGTGTGAGTGTGTGTGGTTGGTGAGTGGGCCACTCACATAGAGTATATAGTGCAAAATTTGGGATAAAATGTGTTTTGTGAGCTCTGTATTTTTTCTGTTATATGTTCAGTAAATAAGTTCAAGCTTAATTATGGTTTGGTCATTTTGGAGAAGTCTGTGTGTGTGTGGGTGTGATTTGATTTGACCACTGTGTGTTGAAGGGTGAATTAAGTGTAATACTGTGCTTAAAGGGCACATGAGACTAAAGAGACAGTAAGTTAAATAAAGTAGTTAACCTTCATTAGTCTCTAATACTAAATATAAGAGCTCGGGAAGCCCTTACCTAGTACCTTGGGTAAAGGTGGGCTACATAAATTGGAGGTACCACTGGGATAGTATTGAGAGTATTGAGATT
Organism: Thalassophryne amazonica; assembly: GCF_902500255.1. Classification (NCBI taxonomy): domain Eukaryota; kingdom Metazoa; phylum Chordata; class Actinopteri; order Batrachoidiformes; family Batrachoididae; genus Thalassophryne; species Thalassophryne amazonica. The sequence continues at coordinate 106,228,036 of NC_047110.1, read as the reverse complement.
AATTGGGATATACTTACTTTGCTTACTGTGTTTTATAACCCTACAGTCACACCTATAGTTATAATTTCACCCCTAATATTCACACTTATACACATACAACATGGCCAACACTTTAGTTGACAAGCTGAAGAAGTGGTGTTGTGTAGAGGGGCTCAATGAGGGCCATGCCCTGGTGACAGTCGTCCCTGAAGACACAGAGATAGCAGTCATCGAAGAGACGATGCAAACCATTAAGTGTCTTGGTCGAGTCCGAGTCAGAGGAAGGACTTTTGGTGACACTGAAAAGGAAATGCTTGTGCTTTGTGAATGCCGAGAGACAGTCTCTGCAGAACGTGTCCCACCAGAAGTGGCAGCACCAGAAGCCTTGGCAGCCTGGCCAATTATCACTGCATTTGATAAGTCCAGTCTTCAGGATGACTTTAACCTTAAACTGATCGCTCTCTTACAGGCAGAGGGAAAAACCATGAATGATGTACAAGCTCTGTTTGCTGATTCACAACCTACCCCCTCTCCGGAAGAGTCCCTCATTCGTGCTGTTACTAACCTAATAGACAAGACGAACAAACCTGCTGCAGAGAGCAGAGGGTATCGCCGCCTGCGTGTCCTCTCAGGTATCTTACCTACTCCGGCTGGAGAGGAACAATTTGACCATTGGCTAGAGCAAGCTTACCTGATGGTTGAGGAAAGTGATGGCTCTGACAAAGACAAAAGCAGGAGGATAATGGAGAGTTTAAAGGGACCAGCTCTGGAAGTGATCAAAGCAATACGCCTATCAGATCCTGATATTACACCAGTAAAGTGCTTAGAAGCCCTTGAAAGTGCTTTTGGACTAGCTGAGTCTGGTGATGACTTGTATTTCTCTTTTAGACTCTTACAGCAACAACCTGGGGAAAAGCTGTCAGACTTCCTCAGAAGGCTTGAGCGTACACTGACCAAAGTCATACAACGCGGTGGCCTGCCAGCCAAAAATATGGACATAGCCAGAGTCGATCAGCTGCTTAAAGGGGCAGTCAATGCTGACTTAATGTTGTTGCACCTCAGATTAAGAGAAAGGCGAGCCAACCCCCCCACCTTTTTAGAGCTACTTAGAGAAATCCAGACAGAAGAGGAGTACGAAGCCTCCCGAGTAAAGCTCAACCAGTCAGTCCACACTGTCCATACCAAAGTCAATCAATCAATCAATCAATTTTTTTATATAGCGCCAAATCACAACAAACAGTTGCCCCAAGGCGCTTTATATTGTAAGGCAAGGCCATACAATAATTATGTAAAACCCCAATGGTCAAAACGACCCCCTGTGAGCAAGCACTTGGCTACAGTGGGAAGGAAAAACTCCCTTTTAACAGGAAGAAACCTCCAGCAGAACCAGGCTCAGGGAGGGGCAGTCTTCTGCTGGGACTGGTTGGGGCTGAGGGAGAGAACCAGGAAAAAGACATGCTGTGGAGGGGAGCAGAGATCAATCACTAATGATTAAATGCAGAGTGGTGCATACAGAGCAAAAAGAGAAAGAAACAGTGCATCATGGGAACCCCCCAGCAGTCTACGTCTATAGCAGCATAACTAAGGGATGGTTCAGGGTCACCTGATCCAGCCCTAACTATAAGCTTTAGCAAAAAGGAAAGTTTTAAGCCTAATCTTAAAAGTAGAGAGGGTGTCTGTCTCCCTGATCTGAATTGGGAGCTGGTTCCACAGGAGAGGAGCCTGAAAGCTGAAGGCTCTGCCTCCCATTCTACTCTTACAAACCCTAGGAACTACAAGTAAGCCTGCAGTCTGAGAGCGAAGCGCTCTATTGGGGTGATATGGTACTACGAGGTCCCTAAGATAAGATGAGACCTGATTATTCAAAACCTTATAAGTAAGAAGAAGAATTTTAAATTCTATTCTAGAATTAACAGGAAGCCAATGAAGAGAGGCCAATATGGGTGAGATATGCTCTCTCCTTCTAGTCCCCGTCAGTACTCTAGCTGCAGCATTTTGAATTAACTGAAGGCTTTTTAGGGAACTTTTAGGATAACCTGATAATAATGAATTACAATAGTCCAGCCTAGAGGAAATAAATGCATGAATTAGTTTTTCAGCATCACTCTGAGACAAGACCTTTCTGATTTTAGAGATATTGCGTAAATGCAAAAAAGCAGTCCTACATATTTGTTTAATATGCGCTTTGAATGACATATCCTGATCAAAAATGACTCCAAGATTTCTCACAGTATTACTAGAGGTCAGGGTAATGCCATCCAGAGTAAGGATCTGGTTAGACACCATGTTTCTAAGATTTGTGGGGCCAAGTACAATAACTTCAGTTTTATCTGAGTTTAAAAGCAGGAAATTAGAGGTCATCCATGTCTTTATGTCTGTAAGACAATCCTGCAGTTTAGCTAATTGGTGTGTGTCCTCTGGCTTCATGGATAGATAAAGCTGGGTATCATCTGCGTAACAATGAAAATTTAAGCAATACCGTCTAATAATACTGCCTAAGGGAAGCATGTATAAAGTGAATAAAATTGGTCCTAGCACAGAACCTTGTGGAACTCCATAATTAACTTTAGTCTGTGAAGAAGATTCCCCATTTACATGAACAAATTGTAATCTATTAGACAAATATGATTCAAACCACCGCAGCGCAGTGCCTTTAATACCTATGGCATGCTCTAATCTCTGTAATAAAATTTTATGGTCAACAGTATCAAAAGCAGCACTGAGGTCTAACAGAACAAGCACAGAGATGAGTCCACTGTCCGAGGCCATAAGAAGATCATTTGTAACCTTCACTAATGCTGTTTCTGTACTATGATGAATTCTAAAACCTGACTGAAACTCTTCAAATAGACCATTCCTCTGCAGATGATCAGTTAGCTGTTTTACAACTACCCTTTCAAGAATTTTTGAGAGAAAAGGAAGGTTGGAGATTGGCCTATAATTAGCTAAGATAGCTGGGTCAAGTGATGGCTTTTTAAGTAATGGTTTAATTACTGCCACCTTAAAAGCCTGTGGTACATAGCCAACTAACAAAGATAGATTGATCATATTTAAGATCGAAGCATTAAATAATGGTAGGGCTTCCTTGAGCAGCCTGGTAGGAATGGGGTCTAATAAACATGTTGATGGTTTGGATGAAGTAACTAATGAAAATAACTCAGACAGAACAATCGGAGAGAAAGAGTCTAACCAAATACCGGCATCACTGAAAGCAGCCAAAGATAACGATACGTCTTTGGGATGGTTATGAGTAATTTTTTCTCTAATAGTTAAAATTTTGTTAGCAAAGAAAGTCATGAAGTCATTACTAGTTAAAGTTAATGGAATACTCAGCTCAATAGAGCTCTGACTCTTTGTCAGCCTGGCTACAGTGCTGAAAAGAAACCTGGGGTTGTTCTTATTTTCTTCAATTAGTGATGAGTAGAAAGATGTCCTAGCTTTACGGAGGGCTTTTTTAAAAGTGCAAGCAGAGACTAGACAGTCAGAAATACAACACCTGCGAGCAGAAATAAAGGAAGTCAAATCAATGTTTGCAGCTCTCGCCACTCAACCTCAGCCTGAAGAGGCAATTACTGAAAGGAGTCCAGCTAATACTGATACCGCAACCAGATTGGATCCTGAAGTTATATCACTGAAAAAACAAGTCCAGCACTTGCAGCAAAAAGTGAATTCAAAGACCTCAAGACGTCAAACCTCAGCTCCACAAGTTGTAATGGCGGTTAACACACCAGTCAAGTCCTCAACCGAGAGTGAAGAACGCTTTTGCTACCGTTGTGGTGAAAATTGTCATATGGCAGGAAAATGCAACAGACCTGAAAACCAAAGCAAAGTTATTCAGAGACTGCTCCAAGCACTAAAAAACGCCAAGACCAATAGCTCACTGCCAAAAGCTGAAGACACACCCCCTACTGATCCTAACTGCACAGTGAGAAAAAGTGCGATAGATCTCCTGGAGCCTGGAGTACCTGAAGGCTTAATAGGCCCATCTTCAGTTGAGCCATTAAAAGTAAATGGGCACCTATGTGATGCACTGTTGGACAGTGGTTCCCGTGTCAGCATCATTTTTGAGTCCTGGTACAGACGATATCTGCCAAATACGCCCATCCACTCAGTGAACAAACTTGATATATGGGGCCTAAGTGATTCTAGCTACCCCTACCTTGGTTATGTGGTTGTTGATATGGAGTTCCCAAAGAAAGTGACTGGAGCTCCAACCACCATGTCTGTCCTAGCCCTGATTTGTCCCGATCCGCCTGGTCCTGATCAGACACCTGTCATCATAGGGACTAATGCCAAAGCCAGTCTTTCCAAACGCTTGGCCCAGCTATGCTGTGACACCCCTGGCATTTCAGCTCATGCTCTTGGTATTCAAAGCTCTTTCCCCAGTACAAAGACAAACATTACCCCGTCAACCACTGAAGAGGACTCTGCAGTAGGCTTTGGAAAATGGGAAGGCCCTGGATCCCTCACCATACCTGCAGGGGGCAGCCTCAAAGCTGTTCTGTCATGTTAGATCAGCCCCTCCCTACAGAAATCCTGATGATTGAAGCATCAGCAACCAATCCACTGCCTGCAGAGGTATTACTCCAACCTATGGCGATACCGAGCAGTGCCACTGAAAACAACCAATGTATGGTCCTGATTCAAAATGAGTCGCTAAAGAGTGTAAATTTGCCTGTTGGCACTGTTGTAGGGCAACTCTGTGTCGCTGATGTTGTCACAACAGTACCCTGTCATCAGTCCAAGCCCGGGCAATTTGACACCAGTCAGATAGACTTCAGAGAATCGCCTGTTCCTGAGCAATGGAAGACAAGACTACATCAAAGGCTAGATGAAAGAGCAACAGTCTTCTCCCTAGATGAGCTTGATGTAGGATTAGCCAAAGGAGTTGAGCACAGCATCCGTATGTCAGATCCAAGACCATTCCACGAACGATCCCGTCGTATCGCTCCTGTAGATATCGATGATGTGCGCCGTCACATTCAGAAACTGTTAGCAGCCGGTATTATCAAAGAGTCCAGAAGCCCTTATGCGTCCCCAAAAGTAATCGTCAGAAAAAAAAACGGAGATGTCAGGATGTGTATAGACTACATTACATTGAATAGCCGTACCATACCTGACCAATACACTACTCCACACATTGATGAAGCACTTGATTGCCTCTCAGGTAGCAAGTGGTTTACCGTTCTGGATCTGAGAAGTGGCTATTATCAGATCCCCATGAAAGAAGAGGACAAAGAAAAAACTGCCTTTATCTGTCCTCTGGGCTTCTATGAGTTTGAGAGAATGCCCCAAGGCATCACTGGAGCACCTGCAACCTTCCAACGCTTGATGGAGAAAGCTGTTGGTGACATGAACCTCCTTCAAGTCCTTGTATATTTGGATGATTTGATCGTGTTCGGCCGAACATTAGAGGAACACGAGGAAAGGCTGTTGAAAGTCATCGACCGACTTCAAGAAGTAGGTCTAAAGATTTCGATTGACAAGTGCCAGTTTTGTTAGACAAAACTCAAGTACGTCGGCCACATTGTCTCAGCTGATGGCATTGCTGCTGACCCGACAAAGATTGAAGCGGTTACCCACTGGCCCAGACCCCACAACCTAAAGGCCATGCGATCCTTCTTAGGTTTCTGTGGTTACTGCCAACGATTCATCAAAAGCTACTCGTCAATTGTTCGCCCTCTGACAGACCTTACCAAGGGATATCCTCCCACACAGCGAGGGAAAAGTCCCAAAAACAAACAAAACAATACCTATCTGAATGAAAGAGAACCATTTGGTGACAGATGGGATGAGTCATGCACCGAGTCTTTTGAAAAGATCAAACATTGCCTCACAAATGCTCCGGTATTGGCTTTTGCTGATCCAAACAAGCAATATGTATTGCATGTTGATGCAAGCCTAAGGGGTCTTGGGGCCATCCTTTATCAAGAGTACCCTGAAGGACTGAGACCTGTGGCCTTTGCCAGTCGCCAACTAAGCCCCTCTGAGAGAAACTAGCCCATCCACCAGCTGGAGTTCCTGTCCTTAAAGTGGGCGATAGTTGAGAAGTTCCTTGATTATTTATATGGAGCCCGCTTCACTGTACGCACTGACAACAATCCGCTAACGTATGCCCTCACCACTGCCAAACTTAACGCAACGGGACATCGGTGGCTATCGGATCTGTCAGTGTACGATTTTGACTTCATCTACCGTCCAGGATGGAACAATATTGATGCAGATCTGTTGTCCAGGATGGAACCAAGAGACGAGATGGAGTGGCAAAGTATCTCACACTCTGGCGTTAAGTCAATATGCCAGCGTGTTGGTGCGCTTGACTCTCCTAAAGACTCCCCCAAGTACATTGAGCAACTTGGAGCTCCTCCTGAGTCCATCCCTGATGTGTATGCTTACCCAACATGCATGCAACTCAACACCTTAAACCAAATGTCTCAACAAGAGCTAATTATTGCCCAAAGTCAAGATGTAGTCATAAAGACTACCATGCAGGCCATGAACTCAGGCAAGTGGCCTGAAGATGTAAAGTCAAATCCTGAAATGCAAGCCATGAAAAGAGACATTGCAAAGTTAGTCATGAAAGATGGACTACTATACCGTGTGAGTACTAGCCACACAGGAAAACAGACAAACCAGCTTGTACTGCCAACTAAGTTTAGGACAGTTGTCTTGAAGTCCATGCATGATGACTTTGGCCATTTAGGGGTGGAGAGAACCACTGACATGCTCAGAAGCAGGTTATTCTGGCCAAGAATGGCCATGCAGGTGGAGCAGTACATAAAAAAACTGTGGAGAGTGTGTTCTAAGGAAAACTCCATGCCAAAGAGCTGCACCCTTGCACCAGATTGTGAGCACAGGCCCCATGGACCTGGTCTGCATAGATTTCCTTTCTATGGAACCTGATTCAAAAGGAATAAGCAATGTGCTAGTGGTAACAGACCACTTTACGAGATACGCCCAAGCTTTTCCCACCACAAACCAAACAGCTCTCACAATCGCCAAAATCCTTGTGGAAAAGTATTTCATCCACTATGGCTTACCTGCACGTATCCATTCGGATCAAGGCAGAGACTTTGAATCCAGACTCATTAAAGAGCTTCTGAAAACATTAGGAATACGGAAGTCACGTACAACGCCGTATCATCCCCAGGGTGACCCGCAACCTGAGCGGTTCAACAGAACCCTACTGTCAATGCTAGGCACCCTGAGTCAAGAGAAGAAATGTCAATGGAGCCAGCATGTTGTTCATCTTGTACATGCTTATAACAGTACCAAATGTGATTCCACTGGTTACTCCCCTTATTTCCTTATGTTTGGGCGAGAAGCCAGGCTCCCTGTTGATCTGTGCTTTGGTACCTTACCAAATGACAAAGGAGAAACGCAACACTCAGCTTATGTTACAAAGCTGAAGAAAGACCTACAAAAGGCTTACAAAATGGCTGCTGAAGTCTCTAACAAAGCTCACCTTCGCGACAAGAAAGCCTATGACAAAAGATTGGGGTTCCAGAACCTTCAACCAGGGGACAGAGTCTTGGTGAAGAACCTTGGTCTAAAGGGCAAACACAAACTTGAAAATCGTTGGAATGATGTTCCCTACATCATCCTTGAACAGCTACCAAACATCCCAGTGTACAAGTTGAAACCCCAAAGTGGCTATGGAAAAGTGAAAACCCTGCACAGGGACAATCTCTTGCCAACTGGAGATCTTGTGAGAATCCCTATGCAAGATGAAGTGGAAGAGGTGCAAAGAAAGCCACCTGCACAAAGAAATCTGCGGAGTAAGCATACTTCTGTTGATCATTCAGCACAAATGGAGCGCGAGCTGTCATCCGAGTCTTCTGATTTTGAGTATGTAAGACCCCAAAGATCCTACAGAACTTACCTTGAACAGCTACTCAAAGAGAGAAATGAAACCAGTCATGACACACCTGGACAGAGAGAAAGAAATATGTCTATGAACGACAGTGTCTCAGAAGGAGACCATTCTGTTGAACAGGATAATGAGCAAGATGGTGCCGCTGAATCAGATTCAGAGCCTGAACCTGTCTCAAGTGAAGAAGACACACGACAACCAAGTCCTCATGCCATAATACTGACACAAACACCTTCTAGACCCAGACGAACGGTTAAACCTGTCGTCAAACTGACTTATGATCAACCCGGCAAATCCAAAGATCAACCTCTCACAATAGTACATAGAGGTATTACCATACACATTGGTAAAACTTAATTGCACCTTTCACATAGTTGTAGTTGTTTGTCTGATGAGGACACCAGACATTTAGCAGGGGGAGGGTGTAACCCGGACAAATGTATTGACAAAGTTCATGAGATTTGTTAGTCAAAGAGGGTTAAAAAGTTTTAATTGTTAAATATATTACATAAATATGGGTATTTCATGTATGTTTTAAAGGAATGAGAACTGTTAAAACTACCTTGGCATAGTTAAAAACGAGTAAAGAATAAAATGCTTTTGATGTATCTTATTTTTGTTTTATTGTGAAGAACGAAAGGAAGTGCTGTGTCGGTATACCACCGCTGTCAGTCTGTTGTGGTAGTAGCTTGACGTGAGTGAAAAAAGCCAGGAGGGAGATGCTTTTGATGTACCGCCAGAGAAAAAAATGCACTTTGAAGTTAACATGTGCGCCGCTCTTGGAGTAATTAACTAAGTTTTCCTGATCGTTGACTCAATGGTTGGTAATGGACCCTGGTTAATGCTTTTTGAACAACTCGAAGTTTGTCCTGCAGTAAGGTGTCTGTATCATTTTAAAGTGGTTTAGCATATGGACATTTAGCATTTGCTGGCTAAGTAAATGCATCCGATGAGAGCTAGTTCAGCTAACTCAGCTGGCTACAGAGACTACCTGTTCATCATTCCGGCCTGGAGATGACGACTAGTCATTTGTGAAGTGCTAAAAGTGTGCCATTGGAAGATATCCTTTCCTGGAGATCACTCACTGGAGCTTAAGCCTGAACCAGCAGACGGGTGGCAGCATCACCATCTTAAGACATGGTTTGGTTTCTTCCTCTTCACCTGAACTTGGACAAGAGTCCATACCTGTTGAACTACTAAACCAGGTACCTCTTTATTTTGGTTTTGCTCCGAGAGTGAGGCGGCCGTTAAGTTCTGGGCTTCGCCACTTCCAAGCATCACTCAGGCCTGCAACTATAAGCTTTTGGTAACTGAATAAGCTGGCTGGTGTGAGTGTGTGTGGTTGGTGAGTGGGCCACTCACATAGAGTATATAGTGCAAAATTTGGGATAAAATGTGTTTTGTGAGCTCTGTATTTTTTCTGTTATATGTTCAGTAAATAAGTTCAAGCTTAATTATGGTTTGGTCATTTTGGAGAAGTCTGTGTGTGTGTGGGTGTGATTTGATTTGACCACTGTGTGTTGAAGGGTGAATTAAGTGTAATACTGTGCTTAAAGGGCACATGAGACTAAAGAGACAATAAGTTAAATAAGTTAAATAAAGTAGTTAACCTTCATTAGTCTCTAATACTAAATATAAGAGCTCTATAATCTCAAAAGCATGCCACGTTCTTCAGCAGAAGACAGTTTTCAGATGTTAATAAATACATTTTAGCTTTGTGGAATAGTTTTCTTTTCACCGCAGACATTAGCACATAAGCTGTACACAGTATCATTGTGCACATGCCCAGATGTTCTCGTGTCATGGGGTTGAATTCAGTATCATCTGTAGTCTGCACTAACCTACTGTATAATAACAATGATAATAATATGACATACAACTTCAGACTGCTATTGCAATACAGCAGGTCAGATTTCCTCATTTTGCGAATCAGGAAAGCAACCACATCTAAAAATCTGCAGGAGGAGACCAGCTTTACAGCTTTAGTCACTGCACAGCACCTGCCATCTATCGTTAGATTCACCCCAATTTGGATCACAGCCCCAGTGTAACATGCATTGTGTCTGACCTGCACTGAACCCAAAATCAAGACATTGGGCACAGGAGCTGGACTCTGTAGCAAGGAGGCTTTGGATCACACCTGCTGGCTGTCATTATGATATTACGTCAGTGCTTCATCACAAACATTCAACTTGGTCAGTTCGACATGCAAACCCTACTAAACCTTTTCCAAAGTGCAAAGCATCGCAAATGCCATTTTTTCATTAAAGGTTTTTCCAGTTAAGCACAAAACCTTTCATAAACCACAAAGAAGTAAATTTGCACATGCACTTTTTGCTTTAATGTTTCAACTATTGCTTAATCATATTGTAGTAATTCTTGGTGCTGAATGCATGAAGGAGATGTTCATTTTCTGAAGGACATTCTGTTTGTGTTTTGTCCCCTGGTGCAACAAGCATCGCTAAAAGTCGTGCTAGCCAGCGCCATCATGCACAGTGACAAGGTGGCTGCTACTGGCCTTCAGAGAATAAAGTCTCCTCATTATGGAACATATTTCTTTTCCTGTGCAACCAGATTGTTCATTGCTTCTCTCCTTCAAACCAGCTTCATTTAATTTGTTCTTCTTTTAATAAACTGTCGACCCACTCGGCTGTGATTTCGACCAGTACACTTCTGTGGAGTTGCAGATCTTGCTCACTTTTCATCCCAAATGTTCAGATAAAAATTTTAGTGGACTTAGTCTTGTCACTTGCCTCTGTCCTTCCTTATTTCATCTCAGTCTGATTTATCTTCATGAGAGAGAGAGAGAGTGAGCGAGCAGGGAATATCTGGCAGTCGCTGCGGTTCAGTGGACCAGCACTTTGCTATATGTGCTTTGTTTGTCTCTGAGAGATGAAGACGCTGAGGAACTGTGGGGTGGTGGGGAAACAAAATGCTCAAGGCAGCACAGTGTCCTTGTCTGAAACCACTGGAAACAGCCAAGCAGACTTTGGTTGCAAGAGTAGCATTCAAAATGTAAACCATAACGTTTCATTGCTGGGGTTCAACACTTCTCCTGCATGTGGTTTTACGTGTTCATCATTATCCAAAAATGACCTCTATAAATGCTTCAAAAAGCCTCATCTTGTTAGGGCTTTTGCAAGGTGATGCAGCCAGTATGTGTGATGCATTATCGTTTAATATCATTATTCGTTCAATCATTTTTAGTCACTGAGCAAGCGTGACCTCATCAGTGGACATCGTGTAACCAAGTCCCAACCTCCAGTCAAAAAATTTAGCCACCTTGAAGAAGAAAAAGTTGTAGTTCCTTGTATGTCTGCTTGATGCTGGCTCCAAAAGTGAGCAGATTGCCATAGAAGTCCATGTTAAAATGTCGATCTTCAGAGCACAAATAAACCTGTTTACAGTCTGGTACAAAAAAAAAGTTTTTTTTCTTTATAGCTAATTCTCCTGTCCATGACAACTTCATAACTCATTAGTTTAAGACCTTTTAAGCCATATACATAATTAGAGGCATGTTCACTTTAAGTGACAGGTGCTATTTGCAGCTGATTAGAGCTCTGATGTCTGGTAGCACAGGCTGCTAGCTGCTGTGGAGGACCGTGTCTGTCTTTTATAAGCATTTTATTCCAAATATCGCTAATAATATAGATTGTATTATGGTTAACTGCCCTTGCAGATCACCTAATCATGAACAGCACCCAATGTTATCTGGTAGGGGGTGCTGTGACATATGCTTTTCCAGCAGGGGGTGCTGCAGCATGGCACTTGGGCTGGGCTGTGGAGCAGGTTTGATCCAGGTGGCAGAAAATGCCCTGAGAAACTCCTACGGGGCAATCACAGTGGTTTATTACCTTCTGAGAAATTGGTCAAAATGTCCTGTCTTGCAACAGTGATCCAGGAGCCAGAATCAGGATCTGGGTCAGCCCCAGGTTTGAATCAGTAGTCTCTTCTTGGATGAAATCTCAGCCTGCCACAAAATTTTATTTCACTCAGTGGTAAATTTTGAAGTTATGCTGTCAGACAGATTGGCGAGAATAAAACCTCCAAAGGGGGAGTGATGATGATGATGCACACGGTACAGTTGTGTTAATGATTTTATATAGCATCTGTCCTAAAAATATAAATTTAGGTGACGAGAACTAAAATAGAGAGTGAGCATGAGTGAGCACACGCACGATGCTGCAGTTGATCCATTCAATAAAACCCTCCACTATAAAATCTAAGCGCTTTGCACCGTTTCCGTGGTGTCTGCTGTGGATGCTGCATCAGCTGTGACTCCACAATTGGAGCCCGAGCACTGCAACATCGGTTAAATGGTCCGAATAAAACCACCAGTCCATCCATCAGTATCATATAGTTTATGCAACACAAATCTTTCCCAGACTGCTCTGCTTAAGTCGTCTATTCTGCTGAATCCCAAATCTGCAGCCACATGGAGTTCAATATATAACTGCATTCAGAAAGAGCTAATAACCTCTGTAATACATAATACCATTGTTATCACAGTAATGAAATACGATAAAGCATTCTGGATTCATCTGTGAGTGCTTAGTCGTCCTGCTCCAACGCACAATGACAGGCGGGGGTCGGGTCGGCAGCAGTGATATTAAATCATTTGGATAATGTGTTGACCTGGAGGGAAAAGGAGGAACAGGCACAGGTGACCTCAGAAGTGCAGATAGAAGGAAGAGACGATGTGACTGGACAGTCAATACATACAACCCCACCGCCCCCCCACGCTGTGGGAGGAAGGGACCCGAGCAATCAAACAGCTTCCTCGCACCTCCAGGGAAATTCATATATTATTCATTTCTGGTCTGGACAAGTTTAGTGCTCATATCTGAGGGGAAAAGGTCTCTGCTGGGACAGGTCTGTTTACTTAGGAACACCGCAGACGGAGACCGGACTTGGATACAGAAAAAGCAGGAATGATGACCGACACTTGCAAGTGTCAGGTCAGCTTTGGGAACATGTAAGAGTGCCGCCATTCATCACTACATCCACCATAGTATAGAAGTGTACTGAGTCCTGGATAGCAACCGCTCAGGTAGAAAACTGGTCTCTCACCACCCTCTGACTTTCACAGATACGCATCCTGGAAGACAACAGCTTGAAACCTTGTCATCCCTTGAAAAACCTTTGAGGGTCCAACAGGGACATTCTGTCATTGTACCAGGGTCTACACTCAAAAAAATGGCCCTTTGGATTAACTCAGTTCAATTATGTGCAGGGTTTCCATCAAATGAATATACGAAGCCCCAACTCAAATAAAACACATCCATGCAAGATAATGTAATTTAATTGAGTTGGGGCTACATATATTTATTAGATGGAAATCCTGCCCATAACTGAAGTGAGTTCATACAATGATTTGTTTTTGTTTTTTTTGTGTGTGTGTGTGTGTGTGTGTTACACTCAAAAACTGACTCACTGGATTGGATTCCATCAAATAAATATATGTAGCCCCAATACATATATTTATTTGATGGAATCCAATCAAAATAGTCTCTTTTTTTTTTTGAGTGCATCATGCAAACAAATGAATCATTGGATGAACTCAATTCAATTATGAGCAGGATTTCCATCTAATAAATATATGTACCCCCAACTCAAATACACATCATGCAAGATAATGTAATTTAATTGAGTGAGGACTACATATGAGGGCTGTCCATAAAGTATAGGTCCTTTTTATTTTTTTCAAAAACTATATGGATTTCATTCATATGTTTTTACGTCAGTCATGCTTGAACCCTCGTGCGCATGCGTGAGTTTTTCCACGGCTGTCGGTGACGTCATTCGCCTGTGAGCACTCCTTGTGGGAGGAGTCGTCCAGCCCCTCATCGGAATTCCTTTGTCTGAGAAGTTGCTGAGAGACTGGCGCTTTGTTTGATCAAACTTTTTTCTAAACCTGTGAGGCACATCGAAGTGGACACGGTTCGAAAAATTAAGCTGGTTTTCAGTGAAATTTTTAACGGATGATGAGAGATTTTGAGGTGATTCTGTCGCTTTAAGGACTTCCCACGGTGCGAGACGTCGCGCAACGCTCTCAGGCGCCGTCGTCAGCCTGTTTCAAGCTGATAACCTCCACATTTCAGGCTCTATTGATCCAGGACGTCGTGAGAGAACAGAGAAGTTTCAGAAGAAGTCGGTTTCAGCATTTTATCCGGATATTCCACTGTTAAAGGAGATTTTTTTAATGAAAGACGTGCGGACGGGTCCGCGCGTCGGGACGCAGCCGGCGCGGTGCCGCGGCACAGGAAAAACACCTCTGTGTTGATAACCATTTGTAAAATCCAGGCGCCTTTTGATGGCTTTCAGTGGAGTGAGTATATGAGAAATTGTTTAACAGCTGGACATGTTCCAACTTGTCCTTAAGGCTTCCAACAGAGGTGTTTTTCCTGCGGCGGAGCGTCACGGCGGCTGCGTCCCGACGCGCGGACCTGCCCGCATGTCTTTCATTTAAAAAAATCTCCTTTAACAGTGGAATATCCGGATAAAATGCTGAAACCGACTTCTTCTGAAACTTCTCTGTTCTCTCACGACGTCCTGGATCAATAGAGCCTGAAATGTGGAGGTTTTCAGCTTGAAACAGGGTGACGACGGCGCCTGAGAGCGCTGCGCGACGTCTCGCACCGTGGGAAGTCCTTAAAGCGACAGTATCACCTCAAAATCTCTCATCAGCCATTAAAATTTTCACTGAAAACCAGATTAATTTTTCGAACCGTGTCCACTTCGATGTGTCTCACAGGTTTAGAAAAAATTTTGATCAAACAAAGCGCCAGTCTCTCAGCAACTTCTCAGACAAAGGAATTCCGACGAGGGGCTGGACGACTCCTCCCACAAGGAGTGCTCACAGGTGAATGACGTCACCGACAGGCGTGGAAAAACTCACGCATGCGCACGAGGGTTCAAGCATGTCTGACATAAAAACATATGAATGAAATCCATATAGTTTTTGAAAAAAATAAAAAGGACCTATACTTTATGGACAGACCTCGTATATTTATTTGATGGAATCCAATCCAATGAGTCAGTTTTTTGAGTGTATCATGCAAACAAATGAATCATTGGATGAACTGAATTCAATTATAGGCAGGATTTCAATCTAATAAAAATATATGTAGTCCCAACTACATTAAATTACATTATCTTGCATGGATGTGCTTTATTTGAGTTGGGGCTACATATATTTATTAGATGGAAATCCTGCACATAATTGAATTAAGTTCATCCAATGCGTTTTTTTGAGTGTAGTTTCAACCGTGGCTGAGATTTCAAAACTCCATCCATTTTCTAAACCCACTTGACTCAGTTAAGGGTCACAGAGGCTGGAGTCTATCCCAGCAGTCATTGGGTGGTTTCTCCCTGAACGAGCTGCAGAGACACGTAGACAAGCACATTCACTCTCTCATTTACACCTACAGTTAATTTACTGTAATCAGGTGTGATTAACTGCATGTTTTTGGGCAGCACGGTGGCTTAGCGGTTTGCGCTGTTATTTCTCATTGAGACGGTCCTGGTATCACCTTCCACCTGTGGCCTTTCTGTGTGGAGTTTGCGTGTTCTCCCCGTGTTTGTGTAGGTTCCCTCCGGGTGCTCCGGCTTCTTCTCACAACCAAAGATGTGCAGGTTAGGTGGACTGGAAACTTTAAATTGTCCATAGGTGTGTGTGATGTGGTAGGTGTGAATGTGTTTGTTTGTTTATATGTGGCCCTGTGACAGACTGGCGTCCTGTCCAGGGTGTACCCCGCCTCACACCCTATGACTGCTGGGATAGGCTGCAGCCCCCATGACCCTTAAATGGAGTAAGCAGTTGGAGATGTGTGTGTGTGTGTGTGTGTGTGTGTGTGTGAGAGAGAGAGAGATTTCAAAATGCTGCAGATTATTTTATTTCCATGATGATCTTTGACATATTTTGGCAATCCATTGAATTTTCAAGGGACCAGTATGGTTGTCGTGCAAACCCTAACACTATCGTGCTGAGGTTATAACGACTGACATGCTACGGTGATTCGATTAGATAGAACTTTACTGATCCCTTGGGAAGATTCCCTATGGTTGCTTTCAGGCACATTGCATGGCACAGTCCTGGCACGTTACATCACAAAGCACGTTACATCAGATTCGTGGGCACTGTGGTCTTCACACAGTGGTTTGTTGTGGTTATAAATGGCATGCAAAGTAAAAGCAGGTCTTAAAAGCTCAGCAGGCGTCATGGTTCACCAGATTGCACCGGGGGGGGGGGCCTCAGTGTGGTCGTCAAAGCTTAATGTGCAACGGTTACGGTCTCGACTCTGCTTGCTTGTTTTCGATTTTGTTTCGAGAAACTCAAGTGCCACAAAAGCCCACTTTAACCGTGCAAACTCACTACTGAAATGGGCACAAATTAAATCCTTTTTGGCTGCAGAATCCACACCTATGCTTGAGTGCACACAAAATTAGTTTCTTTACTAGCTTACGCAATAACTTGGAACATGACTGGGTCAGAAAAACCTGTGTAAGCTCATATTCCCATTGAGGGAGTGATGGATAAGAGCCCTGGCACGCTCCCATATTAAACCGCGCCAACATGCCGCTTTCTCTTTTGGCTTTCACCAGCTGTAGAGAATCAGACTCACACGGTGTTATGAACTGGCTGGCAACAACATGACCACCCACCACCACCCCCACATCGTGCTGACTTAATTAAGACAAGTGTAACTCTCAAACCATGTGTTGTAACGTGCAGCAGGCGCGCCTGCAGAGGGATCACAAAACAGGAGCCACGATGTTGCGGGAGACATCCAAAGCTTCTCTTTCCTGCCACATCTGTAACCTGAAACACACCTGCCGTCTCCCAGCAGACCTGACGTGTCCTGGTGGTATATTAATGGTCGCAGCCCCGGCACCATCAGCACATTTTCCGGGCTGCTTTTGCAGCAGCGGCAACCTGGTGATTCTGAAGTGCCGGATTCTCCGCCGCTAATACCAGGACATTTGTTGATGTCAAGAGATTGCTTAGGGACTATCTTTTCTTTTCCAATGTATTACAACAAAAAGTGCACTGTTTATTCACAGACCCAGGGGATTATTGGGCGATTCTACGGTAACGGAATTACAGTGACAGCAAAATCTGGTCATATTTTAGCTCACTGTTAAAAATGTGCCCTGATTGTAATTCTGTTACCTTACTGGTCAGTGGAAAGATGGTTATTTGTCTTAATTAGAATAGTTTTACATTCTGCTTATGAAAGCAGTATACAGACACCAACTCAGCACTTCCCATCCAAAAGAAAAAAAATGAATTCACTCAAACATGGGATGAAGCTTCTGGTGGTTTTCTGTAAACAGGATGGACTGGGCACAGGGAGGGCAGATGCTCAACTTTGGATTGGATCGTAGTTTGTTGCCTTGGCTGCTTTGCCTGAAGCTCAGAGGTAATAATGGATTGAGGCCATGGAGCCACAAAAAGTAAACGTGGACTAAGCAGAGTTTGAATCATGTACTGATGCCAACAATCTGAAAATACATTTTCTGCCAAATCTGCGTTGGCTTGATGTTCTTAATTTTTTTATACAGTAGTTAAAAAATTAAGGGACAGCAGATGTCCTGAGACTAGGCAGTGGACCTGCTAATGTTCACATTTATAGTTGAACGATTGTAAATTTGTCTTCTTTTTTCAGCTGATCCTGTTAGCGGTCAACAGAGCCGGTCATTCGTCTCCGTCTCACTCTGACCACTGAATGTTCTTCTGTCAAACCACCCACTTGTTTGCCTTCCATCACCAATCTTATATACCTCCTTTTTGGCTTTTCTCTTCTTCTCCTAACTGGCACCTCCATCCTGAACATCCTTCTCCCTGTATACCCTCCGCCCCTCTTAGGCTCATGCACGAACCATCTAAGTCTCACCTCTTTCACTTTGTTTCCCAACCATCATGATATGCTCATTCCTAATCCTGTCCATCTTCCTCAGTCCCAGGATCTGAAACTCCACCTCCTCCCGCTCCACTTTTTGTCTTTTAGTTAGCATCACTACCTCTAAGCCTAAGCCATATAACACAGCTGGTCTCACTACTGTCTTGTACACTTATACAGATACCCTTGTTATGTGCTGATGCGGGTCAGAGAACCGAACCAGCATCTGACAATGGCCCAGCACTAAATAACCAGAAAGCGGTTCCAAGAAACAAATTTATTCCCCCTAATGTGCAATAATTCGTGTATAACATAAATATTCAGCTGTCTTGGCAAGGTGAAGGACGGTGCGCTCTCCAGCGCCCAAATGGATCAAAGCCCGGCACTTCTGGACTCAGATTCACCGCCGAACACCCCCCAGGTGGATACGACAAACTGACTCTGTGAAGGACGGAAAAGGTGAGGTAAGTCAACAGAGCTACAACAAATATCCTTCAGAGGCACACACTATCAGCAACACATTCAGGTCTGAATTTAAGCCTTATGTAAATGAGCAGCTTCTCACAACAGGTGGAGGATCATCAATCCGTACGCCACGGCAGTGAGAAGCAAACTGCACAATTCTCATCAATGTTCAAATATACTGCGTAACAAAACGCCAAATTACTATTAACGATTATTCAGACGATAATCACCTCTGATGTGTGCTGACAGCATGTGTCCTTCACCCATCCTCCATCACAGGCACGATGTGTCAAACCCTGGCGCGGTCCTCAGCGTCTCACAACCGAACGTCATAAGGTCGAGTTCCCGGCAATTCTGCTCAAATCACTCATGGCTTAAATGCAGAACGCCATCTCATTATCTGCTTCAGCTGAAAGTCTTTAAGTCTGCATGTGAGCATCATCCACAGGTGCTGCAAGTTGTTAGGTCTGCACGTGAACATCCTCCACAGGTGCAGCCAATAGTTCTGATGAGGGTGAAGGACTCTTCCGCCAGCACCTTCTCCACAGAAAAAAACAGTTTGCATACCACCTGGAGAGCAAAGAAAAGAAAACAGCACCCAAATGTCCAGCCAAACCCCCCAACACACAACAACCCTTCGTCCACAAATCTCACTTCTCCACCCACTCCAACCTGCCTGCACTCTCTTCTTCACCTCTCGAACACAGTCAGTTGACTCCAAGTATTTGCACTCATCTACCTTCACCACCTCTACTACTGCGCCCACTGACTTTCATTCCCCTTCTCTCCAGAGTGTATCTCCACCTCTCCAGGCTCTCCTCAATTTCATCACTACAGACTACAAAATGTTAATGCTCCAGGTACCTCAATATTTAATTTTATGATATGAGAATCTATTTTTTTTAGATCTAGAAACCATATAATTAAAATTCAAGTGCTGTAAGTATTATAGGCCTCATTTGAGTGTTACTATGTGGCATCACCTCAGTTTCAATGTGAGCTTTTGTAGTTGTTTCCTGAAAGGAGCTGCAGCCAGAAAGCAAAAACTCACAATAGGGGTGAGTCATTTAAAGGTTGAAATGCCTCCATGGCAGTGAAATCCCTGGTTTCTGTGGTGTTAGCAAGAATTTTTTGCCTGTGACCTGGACCTCAGGGTCACAGTCATCCATTTTCAAATCTGACTGAAATCTTGATCTGATACAACTTTCTGTAAGTTTGGTGACCCTCGACCTCTCCATTTCAGAGCAATTGCCAAACAAGCCAGTTACTAAGGTTGCCCAAAGCCAATACGCCTTTAGCCTTCTGTAAGCTGAGAGGTAAAAATGAAGTTATCAGCATGAACCAGCTACCTAATGGAAATCTTCTCAGATCAGCTGAGGATTTTTACCATGTTGGAACATTTCTCTGAAGTTCTCAGCACAAAGTGTTGAAACTTCTTTGAGTCTATGAAACTGTTATTTATCTGTTGGCAGAGACGCTGACAGTTGCTGCTGTGGAAAAAGCTTGTTCGATACATTTTGTCTCTAGGTGCTGCAAAACTGAAGCCAAATCAAAGAAGCAATCTTGTTTCATGGGATGTGGTGACATTTTAAATTAGGGTCTGTTAGTTTTCCTCACCAAGCACCTGTCAGACTGAGGAGACACCGGAGAAGAAAAAGCATGTTCCTCCAATGATACTTCACCTTCCCCAAATGTGACAAGTGCCTTGGCAAAAAGAACGAGCTCGGAGAAATTCAAAATGCCACCGTAGGTCTGAGTACAGACGCACAGGGCTTTGTTTAAACACAGCCAGCGTGCACCATGGGCCTGGCCTCAGAAAATAAAGGTTGAAAATGAGAGTCAGCCTTGAGTCCTGATAATGTATGGGTGCCGTCCTGTTCCATCCCGGTCACTGTCGTGTAGCCTCGGCCGCTGCCATCCAGCCATCTGTCAGCCATGACCCGCCGGTGGAATGAACATGGCAGCGTGCCAGCGAGGAGAGAGGAGACAGCATGAAAGGAAAGGAAAGCAAGATGAAGGGATGAAAAGAGGTAGCAGGATGACTCTGAGGCTGCAGATGTAATCCTTCGTGACCCATAAATCCTCCGGCTTTCACCAATCTGCTCACTCGGAAAGGTTTTCACAAGCTGATGGAGTCTTTGGGTTTTAAAACACGCTGGACGGGAAATCAGTAATTACAGAAGATTAACGAGTGTCAAATGGAAATCAATAAAGAAAAGAGAATATCTCTTGTAACTATAATCTAATACTTCCAAGTATTAGATCTTGATATTTTGAATAAATCACCATTAAGTAAATATAGTTGCCATATATTTTTGTGTTCGTCATTTTAAGAAGATAAGATACAATTTATTTCCGTGATTTGATTAATTAGTTTGTGCACTGTGCCAAGTTAATTGGGCATGGGCTGCACTGAAATTAGAAGGCAAATAACACACTAACAGAAACACATTATTTTTGAAAATTTATGTGGCTAATAGCAAACAAAATTAATTAACTAAGACAAGACTAGATTTTACTTGTCAGCCTTTCCCCACAAGGAATGTGTAGGATCTATGCGCTGCTAAATTATTTAATTATTTATCACATGTGCAAGATATGATGTAACATATTATATGTCATACACATGCAACAACATTTAGAGTGCCATACAATTTTTTTTCTTTCTATATTTTCTCCCTGTGGCCGCTCTGTTGCTATGTGAGTGTGTCCTGGACGCCTTCATGTACCTTACCTTTGAAGGACCTGACAGCTATGCCTGTTTTTCTTTCTTTTGGCTGATCCCATTAGTGACCCCTACATCAGAAATAGTCCAATACTTTTAGTGTAAAAAACGGGAAATTTGCAAAACAGGAGGATTTTTTGGGGGTGAATTTTAGTATGTGATTCTATACATTTTTCTGGGCCTATCATGAAAAAATTTCTGTTATTTGGCCATTTCTTTTCTGTGTCCATATCACACAAATTCTTTATGGAAAGCCGCTCGATTTGGCGACATATGAATGTATCTTTATTCCCATATCACAGGCAAATGTGTATTGTGTGTTTGCACCCATCTATGTATCATTGTGAATATCTATATGACATTGTGCCTGTAATAACATGCATGGAGCAACACGGAATAGGCCCCATGTCCATATAGCGATTTTAATTTTTTATTTCTTTGGCGGAAAACTGCTGAGTGAGCGTCCACAAATACTTCCTCCCAGCAATAAACAACAGCATTAAACAGCTAATGACTAGCTTATAATGTAAGCCGATAAAAAGTACTCACCCTCAACAACGAGCCAATAGTTTGTCCAATCGGCTATCACAGATAAGTTTTTTTTTTTTTTTGAGTGAGTGTAAGGGTGATGGCCAAGTGGTTAAGTGCACTTGATTCCGGTGTGGAATCTTCCCGGTTCAAGCCTCACCCCTGCTCATTCTCCATGTAGTATGGAGTTGTGTCAGGAAGTGCAAAAAAAACAAAAACAACAAACAAAAAAAACATCAACGTACAGATCTTCCTTGGATCTGCTGTGGCGACCCTGAAACAAGAGAGCAGCCAAAAGTATTTACTATGATAGACTTTGAGTGACAAATATGCAAAAAGAAACCTCTCCTCCCATTTGCCTGGAAAGGCGCTGCAGTGACATTATGGCGTTTTTCTGAAAAGTTCAAGGATTTTCAACTTAAAAGCGCTTGGAGCTGGCAATGAAAAAAAAAAACAAATAACAAAACAGACCCTGGCCATATAAATCATGATGCCATATGAGAAATTGTATTTCCCATCGTATTTCAGCATGTTGCAATTGTTGCATTGTGGTCTCATCTCATGCACACACACAAACCACACAAACGCTGTAACATGGTGCGTGTTTCTATGCATCCATGATTGCATCATGGTATCGTGCATGGTGGGTTTAAGGACCTCAACCTTACGGTGTTACTGTGCTGCAGCTGAGGGAAGTCTACAGCCGGGACGATGACTCTGAAGAACCAGATCAACTGAAAACCAAAGAATGTCATTACACACACATACTGTATAGACAAATACCTGCACACACACACAGCTCTGGCGCCTCGCTCTGCAGTTTGCTGTTCCCCTTCAGTAACATGACACCCAACATGAATCTCCAGACAAGTTCTCATTCTATCAATCAGATGTAATGCCTCTAGGACAACCCCTGTTTGCTCGTCTTCCCACCGGCTTCAGGCTCCCTCGCCACTTTTACTTTTTTCTTTGTTTGCACAGATGACTCGGTGTCAACATACTTGTTTCTTCTTCCTGACACTCTTCTTACCCGTCTGTTTTTGTACTTTGTTTTTGTGTTCTTCTGCCCATCTTTCCCCCCCAAGTGCAACTTTTGTTTTCACAGAATACCATTTGTGTTACTGAAAATATTTTTGCATTTCCTCAAAATATTTTTCTTTCTTGGCTTTTTTTTTTTTTTTTTTTGGCCATTCTTGGCATTACCAATCCATCCCCACTTCAAAAGAAGTCATCTAACTGCTGCAACCAAGCAAAACGTGGGCTTCAGCTTGATCCCCCTAATGACCCAGCCACCTAAAAAAACAAAACAAAACAAACAAAAAAGAACCTTAAACCCTTAATGCTATGTGTCCATGGACATCTTTTTTTTTGTCATAATAATAGATTGGTGATGGAATGTTTCAGAAAGTTTGTTTGACCAGTTTGTCAAACTACAAATTCACAGCTGTAATATCCATCTTTCCTCAAGACAAGCTTTGTCTCACAGCCAATCAGAGACCATAGAAGGTCACATTGGTATATCTCTCCTCTATAGTAAATGGACAGAGTGAAGTAATTTTCCTACAAACGTCTACATGTATTTGACTTTCAGAAATGTGTGTTTAGGTTTTGGTTAAGGTTAATATGAGAGCAATAATTATGAGACGACTTACGTTTCACTTGGATAATCTGCCATTTTGTCACTCATATCATCACATCCCCCAACAGAGGAGTATACAGAATATATACAAACATATATGTATTTGCCTTCAAAATACATTTGAACATATGTGAATTTCAATTTATTTCATTTATATAGCAACAAATCACAACAAAGTTGCCTCAAGGCGCTTCACACAAGTAAGGTCTAACTTTACCAACCCCCAGAGCAAGAATATAGGCGACAGTGGTAAGAAAAAACTCCCTCTGATGATTTGAGGAAGAAACCTCAAGCAGACCAGACTCAAAGGGGGACCCTTTGCTTGGGCCATGCTACCGACACAATTTACAATACAAATATACAGGAAATTTTGGACGTCTATGCTGGTGTCCAGGACGCGAGGAAAACACCAACTCCCATCTCTGGATGGAGCCGTACCTCAAACAGAGGTATTTTGCCTTCAGAATACATACAAACATACACAAATTTGCCTTCAAAATATGTATAAATATCTATGCATTTTAAGTGAGAACAGGCTGTATCACAGCTGTAGGTTTGAGTCTCAATATTCTCCCTCATTATTCACTGCGTTCACTGTCAGAGAACACTTGTTGATGATGATTCAGTGTTGATCACATCAGAGGAAGATAGCTGTCAGATTAGTCAGACACAGGCGTGATACAAAGCCAAAGCAGTGACAAGTAAACATCCTTCCTCTCTCTCTGTGTGTCTGTGTGTGAATTTTCACTTTAGGCTCAGCTGGAAGCCACATTAGTTTTATCTCTGCGCTCCCACAAAGCGAGTGATGCATTTGAGGTCAAATTATTAACGACAGGTGGTGCGTGTAGAGCGCTTCTTTGTGCAGGTGACATGCTAGAAATGTAACACGTAATTGCAGTTTGAGTGTTTCTGCAGCATTGCTGCTGTAGACTCAGTGTGTTTACTGGGCTTTTTATTTGGAGATATTTGTGTGTGTGTGTGTGTGTGTGTGTGTGTGTCTGTGCAGCAGCAATAATCCAGGGCCGCTTTTGCTCTGAACGCAGCCGTCAGGGGCACAGCAATAAATCATCACATGAGGGCCTTTCCTTCTTGACTTGAGGAGAGGACAGCCCGGGCACATCATTCATATCTTCTCTAAATGGAAGATGGCATTTAATCCCTCTGACACGACCTTGGACTTCACCAGGGTTGCTGAGTGTTTCACTCTGCTGTACTGGACTTGGATTGACTTTATCTTTCACCTGCCTCTAAAAGTCTAAAGTAGAAAGTGACCCTGAGGAAGCATTTTAAAACATCAGTGCTACTGTCGTTTAAAAAGAACAAAAGCCATATCTGAGGGAAAGTCAGACAAAAAGGCGGCATAATGTAAATTCTACCAGAGGACTCAAATTTTTAAGTAGTCCCTCAGAATCAGATAAGTAACCACCACCACCTTTAATCTTTAAATGAAGCAGGTGTTTTTCCATGAGTCATCAGCTCTCAACCAACAGGAACCATGCTCATCCCTTTAAACATCAGTGTTTTCACTCATCTCTCACTGTTTACAGATCACTGACAAGACATTCCCTCCTCCACCCCACTGCCACCAATTGGGGGTAGGCTCCACCCCTGCCATTTTCATTGGCAGGTTTTCTGATCTCAAATCTACTCTCTGCCATGATGGGGACCAGCACAAACTAATTCTCCATAGACTATAACTTTCTGTGCATTAAGATGATCAACTTTGCTGCTGCTTTCTGAGTCCTTCTGTTAGAACTGATCTACTGTTTGTACATTGGCTTTTGAAGACAAGGACAAGGATTTCTTAGTATTTTTTATTTTGAATGAATTTGCAAAAATCTTTAAAAAACCTTTCACATTGTCATTATGGGGTACTGTGTGTAGAATTTCATCCATTTTAGAATAAGGCTGTAACATAACAAAATGTGGAAAAAGTGAAGTGCTGTGAATACTTTCCTGATGCACCGCATATCAGCATTGCTTAAAAAAAAACTAGTAGCTACCTGTACCCCTTTTGGGAGACTGGTTGCTGCACCAATACGGCCAAATGGTTAGTGCACTTGCTTTTAAAATATAAGGTTCCCAGGTTTAGACCACCTGTGCCCAATCTCCATGAAATATGGCATTGTGTCAGGAAGGGTATCCAACATAAACATACAGACCCATATCAGATCTGCTATGGTGACACTGAGCAAAAAGGGAGAAGCTGAAAAACATAGTACCTTGTCATGCTACAGTAGTGTTCAGAATAATAGTAGTGCTATGTGATTAAAAAGATTAATCCAGGTTTTGAGTGTATTTCTTATTGTTACATGGGAAACAAGGTACCAGTAGAATCAGTAGATTCTCACAAATCCAACAAGACCAAACATTCATGATATGCACACTCTTAAGGCTATGAAATTGGGCTATTAGTAAAAAAAAAGTAGAAAAGGGGGTGTTCACAATAATAGTAGTGTGGCATTCAGTCAGTAAGTTCGTCAATTTTGTGGAACAAACAGGTGTGAATCAGGTGTCCGATATTTAAGGATGAAGCCAGCACCTGTTGAACATGCTTTTCTCTTTGAAAGCCTGAGGAAAATGGGACGTTCAAGACATTGTTCAGAAGAACAGCGTAGTTTGATTAAAAAGTTGATTGGAGAGGGGAAAATTTATACGCAGGTGCAAAAAATTATAGGCTATTCATCTACAATGATCTCCAATGCTTTAAAATGGAAAAAAAAAAAAAAAACACAGAGATGCGTGGAAGAAAACGGAAAACAACCATCAAAATGGATAGAAGAATAACCAGAATGGCAAAGGCTCACCCATTGATCAGCTCCAGGATGATCAAAGACAGTCTGGAGTTACCTGTAAGTGCTGTGACAGAAGACGCCTGTGTGAAGCTAATTTATTTGCAAGAATCCCCCGCAAAGTCCCTCTGTTAAATAAAAGACGTGTAGAAGAGGTTACAATTTGCCAAAGAACACATCAACTGGCCTAAAGAGAAATGGAGGAATATTTTGTGGACTGATGAGAGTAAAATTGTTCTTTTTGGGTCCAAGGGCCGCAGACAGTTTGTGAGACGACCCCCAAACTCTGAATTCAAGCCACAGTTCACAGTGAAGACAGTGAAGCATGGTGGTGCAAGCATCATGATATGGGCATGTTTCTCCTACTATGGTGTTGGGCCTATATATCACATACCAGGTATCATGGATCAGTTTGGATATGTCAAAATACTTGAATAGGTCATGTTGCCTTATGCTGAAGAGGACATGCCCTTGAAATGGGTGTTTCATCAAGACAATGACCCCAAGCACACTAGTAAATGAGCAAAACCTTGGTTCCAAACAAACAAAATGAATGCCTCGCAGATGTGAAGAAATCATGAAAAACTGTGGTTATACAACTAAATACAAGTTTAGTGATTCACAGGATTGCTAAAAAAGCAGTTTGAACATAATAGTTTTGAGTTTGTAGCATCAACAGCAGATGCTACTATTATTGTGAACACCCCCTTTTCTACTTTGTTTTTTTTTACTAATAGCCCAATTTCATAGCCTTAAGAGTGTGCATATCATGAATGCTTGGTCTTGTTGGATTTGTGAGAATCTACTGAATCTACTGGTACCTTGTTTCCCATGTAACAATAAGAAATATACTCAAAACCTGGATTAATCTTTTTAGTCACATAGCACTACTATTATTCTGAACAATACTGTATGTGATGGTGTCCTTGAACGTGACACTTACTGGGGAGGTGAGGGTTTAGAGCAGGGTGCCCAAGTCTGCTCCTGGAGGGCATGTTTTTTCCCCACTCCCCCTGTTCCACCCACAGCTGATAAACTCTGACAGTTTTGCTCAGTCAATGAGAAGCTGGGAAACATCCAAATTAAATAATCAGGTGTGAGTAGTATAGGTAGACATGAAATCATGTGCAGTAAGGGCCCTTCCAAAAGGAGATTTGGGCAGCGCTGGTTTAGAGATTAAAGCGATGGGCTGAAGGCTACAGCATCCTTGATTCAAATCCCAGCTAAATCATTAAATGCCCTTTGATAAGGTCTTGTATCGCTAAGTTGGTCTTGGTGTGCAGTTGAGTGCCTTACATGGCAGCACGTTGACCTCAGTGTGTACATAAATGGATGAATGTGAGGCATCACTGAAAAGCGCTTTGAAGGTCTCCTTCAGATGGAAAAGCACTACAGAAACACAGTTCATGTACTTTATCTTCATCGTCCCAGTCCACCCAGCCGTAAACAGGTACCAGTCTTTACTGGGGAAGTAACCTGTCATGGACTGGTGTCCCATTCAGGGATCCTCATCCACTTCCCGCTGGGCCTCAGGACCTGTGTAGGACTTGTTTCTACTTATTACAGTGATGGGAAGCGACAGTGACGGCACCAGCGTCACTCTGCCTTTGTGTAGAAGCTACATGGCTTCATCTACTTAAAGCTACAATCTGTGCACGGTGCATTCCTCCGTGCAACAGTGTTGGAAAATAAAAGATACTTGCAAAATACGTTTGCCACTCAGCGGGATCCACCCCTTCCGAGGTCGTAAATCTGCCATGAGAGAACAAAGGTTGAAGTGAAAGTGATTCTGGGATCTGCTGTGTATGACTTTGTTACGGCCTCATGTGTTGGCCGACGTTAGGAGAAACATCCATCTAATCTGACAACATTGTTTCAGGATAAACAGCGTTACGGCTCTTAAATTGGACCAACATCATCTTAGCAGCGAGCAGCCGCCATCTGTCCTCCCAACTCAATAAAGCTCAGGGCAAAAGCATCAAACACAAAGGTCATTATTTTCTCTTCTCATCATTTAAGAAGCGCAATTTATCAGCATTCACTTGCAGAATAATCAGCAGCTTCTTTGCATTTTTCTTTACTTTTCACTGACAGAAGCATAATTGAAGCAGTGTTTACCACCAGAGGATGTCATTTACAGTAAACTGTGATAAATGGTGTCCTTTGGCAGCAGAATGACTTTGTGAAGCTTTTAAGAACTTCAGCAGAAAGATAGTTTGAACTATAATGCAAATATGATAAAAAATCAAAGGTTATAACCTTAAATAACCTTTAAAAAAAAGTCATTTATAACATTGAATAATAAATGGACAAGTCTGATAACGTGTGCTGGTGCAGCGCTCTGCTGCATCCATCACACCACGGAACCATCCTTTGTCCTGGATGGCAAGCACCCAGACATACAACCAGTCCATTTCCACATCTTTAAACTAACCATCTATCTGTCGCAGCCATATAAAACATGAGCGCCCATAGTCTTCAACAGTCACGTACAGAGAAACGGGCCACATGGCCATGATACTCCTCATCTCAGTCTCTCTTCCTAACCACTCGTTTGATATAAAGTCATTCCAGCAGTACCTCCTCTGGAGACACCTAGTCCCAAAGACAGACAATCGTTGCCTTCGATCACTGGTTTGCATCTAAATCTCACAACTTTACAGCCAGGCCAGCACCAGGACCCTGAAGACTTGGACTGTCATTCACCTGCAAAGATACCAGCATGTTCAGTGACCTCTTAACTCCACAAACGCTTCCCAGGCGCCTCTCGATCTCAAAGGCAGAGGACACAGAAACACAAATGTCACTGTCAAGATAAGTGAATGTCTTTCACAGAGTCATACAAGTTATTTCTTTTTGATTCCGTGATACCACAAATATGGTTCTGTGTGACTTTGACATTCTGTCCATAACTCAACCACTTTTTCCTCAACTAACACAATAAACTCTGCAATAATACCCAAAAAACATACAGAAGATAACACGTTCATTTTTCCACCTCCACGTGTTTGAGAGTTTTAGATGCTTGTTCTGCACTATGAATGACCTCCAACCCACAAAAACAAATGAATTTCTAAGTCAAAATCTGAGCTGGGTGAGCAATTAGGGCACGAGTAAACTATGCCTTCAGGCTGCAGCAGAATAGAAACGTGCAAATAATTTAAATCCGGAAGAACCACTGGTAAAAGCAAAAAGATTTCTCACCTTCTCAGTAATGTTATCTTGTGTGAATTTTGCTACTTTCTTTAGTAATATTAACTCGGCGTGTCACCAAACATGAATGGAAGCAGCAGACGGGGGAATCACTGATGTGCTGATCCGCACAGGGATTAAGATTAGTGTCATTAATCCAAACTGCCAGACAGACTGCCTCATCAACGCCTGTAAACACAAACAATATTAAAAAGAAAAGGATGAGAAAAGAAAGAACTGTATGTTTGTGTGATTTTATTTCTTTAAAGTTACAGTTACTGTTTCTCTTTTAATTTTAATAGAAAAACAATGAGTCAATTATTTAACAGAAAAACATTTCATTCTTCTTTTCTTCTACTTACTCTTCTTCAGAAATTCATGTATTTAATTATTAATTTTTTTGTTGTTTGTGGTTTTTGTTGTTGTTTTTTGTTTGTTTGTTTGCATCAGTGCATAAGGTTAAAGGTAGTTGGTCTTCTAAGTGTGCAAATCTTAGTGCCCCTTCACACATACAACGAAGTTGGGCGAAAGAAGCAGAATCCGACTGAAAAACCGCGAACAAAAAAGAAATGGGGAACCGCAAAACACATGGTCAGACAAGTGTGCACAATACCGTGGCAAAGGTTTCAAAGGTTGGCAAAGGCATGCGATTCCTCCTTCGTGTGCCAGTCAGCTTCAATCGCGTTATGTGTGAAGGGGCCCTTAGGATAACAGCTCCTTTCTGCTAGCATTAGCTGCAACTGAGGTTAGCTGCTCTTCAATGTGCAAATCTACAAGGCGAGATTTGAGTCTGACCCAGAAAAAGTAGGGCACGGTTCTCCATCTTTAGCATTCTGAGAAACCAACATTTCTCGAAGTTTTGACTCACTAGGTGCAATGTTGAGACATATGATCATTGGTGGGCAAAGTTTTGCTAATCTGCTAATTGCTAATTGGAGAAGCTAACTTTTTTGTTAGCTGATTAGTTTTTCAGCTACCTTTGAAAACCATTGGCGGATCAATGAAATTTCACTAAATTTAGTTCCGATAATGTTTAGACCGCAAACATCTTTTTGCGGGGATAGTGAATAACACTTAACAGTTAAAAACATTTGTAGAGCCTGAAATTATACATTTTAGTTCATGTCTGTTACCTCTCCCAGCAATTGAGGTGGGGGCTACCATTGAGGTGCTACCTAGATTTACAGAATTTTGTAGTATTTCAATAGGCGTGCTGACGAAACTCGTGATGTCTACTAAAAGCACAACTTGTTTATTTGATCCCATACCAACAAAATTGTTTAAGGATCTTTGGCCCATTCTTGGGCCAACTGTGCTGGAAATTGTTAACCTTACACTAAATTCTGGATCTGTTCCAAATTGTTTTAAATCTGCAGTGGTTAAACCCATTACTCAAGAAATCTAATCTCGATCCTGATGTATTGAAAAAATATAGGCCGATATCAAATCTATCATTATGCTCTAAAATTCTGGAAAAGGTGGTTTCACGGCAGCTCGTGGACCACCTTATTGAGAATGATCTTTTTGAGCCACTGCAGTCTGGTTTTAGAAAATATCACTCCACAGAGACAGCACGTATTAAGGTAATGAATGATCTTTTGCAAGCAATAGACTAGGATACCACTACAGTGTTGTTGGATCTCAGTGCTGTGTTTGACACCGTTGATCATCATATTCTACTTGACAGGTTGAAAATCATTTCAGGATTACTGGAACTGTCCTTGCGTGGTTGACGTCTTATCTGTCTGGTCGTTCCCACTGTGTTTTGTGTAATGACACTACCTCTGATTTTAGGGGCATGACGTTTGGGGTTCTGCAACGATCTGTTCTGGGCCCCCTTGCTTTTTCCCCTGTATATAGCACCCCTTGTGAACATATTGCGGCATTTTGTGGTTGATTTTAATTGCTATGCTGATGACACTTTATCCATTATAAAGAAAAACAAACCATAAATAAGTCGCACCGGAGTATAAGTCGCACCAGCCACTTTATCCATTATAAAGAAAAATAAACCATAAATAAGGTCCACTGGACTGTAAGTCCCATGGACATACAGGTATGTTAACATGAAAAGTTCAGATGATAATATTGTGACGGCTACCGTTTTCGGATGCATATTTCACCAGTCGCAACTTGTAATCTGCAGAGTATGATTTTCTTTTTGCTGGCATTTTTTCGGGCCTTCTCCGTTGTCTTGTTAAGTTATCAGTAACATTAAAATTTTTATTTTTCTATGGTAGTCAGAAGTCGCAGGAACAGTCACACAAGCCTCGAGTGCCCTCTCGTGAGCTGCATTTTACCTACGGATATGTTTGTATTTTGCGGACCACATTGCGAGCCGAACCATGCAGCACCTACCTGCGCAGCTCATGACCTCCCAGCGGTGTCGATCCAGCTCCTTCCAAGTGCAGACGCTAATCCTCCGCCGTCGCTCAGTGCTCCCATGCAGCTCTCAGCGTCAACTCTGCTCACACTGATATCCAAGGGTTGAAGCTGTCTTGTTAGCCGTCCCGGAATAAACACCATGTTCGTCTGCTTCAAACGCTTTTCACAATCATCG
This sequence comes from Thalassophryne amazonica, assembly GCF_902500255.1. Lineage (NCBI taxonomy): Eukaryota > Metazoa > Chordata > Actinopteri > Batrachoidiformes > Batrachoididae > Thalassophryne > Thalassophryne amazonica. The sequence goes on along the minus strand of NC_047110.1, from coordinate 106,196,381 downwards.
ACGCCAGCTCCTTCCAAGTGCACACGCTAATCCTCCGCCGTCGCTCACCCAATGCTCCCACGCAGCTCTCAGCGTCAATTTAAACACTCTGCTCACACTGATATCCAAGGGTTGAAGCTGTTCTGTTCGCCATGCCGGAATAACAGCAAGCACCGTGTTCGTCAGCTTCACACGCTGTGGGTGAGGTGAGGAATACGCATCCAAAGTTCTGTTCTCTGATTGGTTATCGTGACCAGCGTGAACTATAGGATGGCCGTCATACTACAGTGCCCATGATGCATTGCATTTCCTTTTCCGGTGGCCATTTTAAAACATAGATCGACTCTGTCACGTAAAATTGTTTTGTTACAGTAAATTAATTGAGATCCTACCGGTATATTTTTCATTTATAAGTCGCACCGGAGTATAGGTCGCACCCCCGGCCAAAACATGTAAAAAAAGTGCGACTTATAGTCCGGAAAATACGGTATATATCAATCAATCAATCAATCAATTTTTTTATATAGCGCCAAATCACAACAAACAGTTGCCCCAAGGCGCTTTATATTGTAAGGCAAGGCCATACAATAATTATGTAAAACCCCAACGGTCAAAACGACCCCCTGTGAGCAAGCACCTGGCTACAGTGGGAAAGAAAAACTCCCTTTTAACAGGAAGAAACCTCCAGCAGAACCAGGCTCAGGGAGGGGCAGTCTTCTGCTGGGACTGGTTGGGGCTGAGGGAGAGAACCAGGAAAAAGACATGCTGTGGAGGGGAGCAGAGATCGATCACTAATGATTAAATGCAGAGTGGTGCATACAGAGCAAAAAGAGAAAGAAACAGTGCATCATGGGAACCCCCCAGCAGTCTACGTCTATAGCAGCATAACTAAGGGATGGTTCAGGGTCACCTGATCCAGCCCTAACTATAAGCTTTAGCAAAAAGGAAAGTTTTAAGCCTAATCTTAAAAGTAGAGAGGGTGTCTGTCTCCCTGATCTGAATTGGGAGCTGGTTCCACAGGAGAGGAGCCTGAAAGCTGAAGGCTCTGCCTCCCATTCTACTCTTACAAACCCTAGGAACTACAAGTAAGTCTGCAGTCTGAGAGCGAAACGCTCTATTGGGGTGATATGGTACTACGAGGTCCCTAAGATAAGATGGGACCTGATTATTCAAAACCTTATAAGTAAGAAGAAGAATTTTAAATTCTATTCTAGAATTAACAGGAAGCCAATGAAGAGAGGCCAATATGGGTGAGATATGTTCTCTCCTTCTAGTCCCCGTCAGTACTCTAGCTGCAGCATTTTGAATTAACTGAAGGCTTTTCAGGGAACTTTTAGGACAACCTGATAATAATGAATTACAATAGTCCAGCCTAGAGGAAATAAATGCATGAATTAGTTTTTCAGCATCACTCTGAGACAAGACCTTTCTGATTTTAGAGATATTGCGTAAATGCAAAAAAGCAGTCCTACATATTTGTTTAATATGCGCTTTGAATGACATATCCTGATCAAAAATGACTCCAAGATTTCTCACAGTATTACTAGAGGTCAGGGTAATGCCATCCAGAGTAAGGATGGCATTATATATAAACTGACCAACCACAGATGATAGCAAGCTCACTCTCCCATAATGCCTTTTGGCATGAAGGTCCTCTCTCTCCTGGTGCTGAATTCACATCCCGTGCTGGAGCTTTGACCAATCAGAAACCCAGTCTGTAGCTTTGGACAACCACAGGATATGAACACGTGAGTATCAGAACAAACAAGCACAGGAAAAAAGGCAAATAAATGTGCAGCCATGGGAAAAGCTCTGTTTGATGTCCACCCAAAGTTTTGAGCATCCAAACAACTTTACAATGGATTCGCCAGACATCAGTTGACAAGGAACGCAATTATCAAATGAGAAAAGGAGTTGCAAAGAACAAAAATGGATGGAAATTATCTCAATATTTTGTATACGTACTCATGTTTCCTTCCATCACAGTGTGTCAGACACGTAAGGGTACAAAGCTAAAGTTAGCTGCTCTTAGCATGCAAAATTAAGGTTAGCTACTCTTCTCACAGCACAAAGCTAAGAGTAATTGCTCCTCTTAAATTGCAAAACTAAGATTAGCTGCTCCTCTCACAGCTCAAAGCTAAGATTAGCTGGCACTGTCACAGCACCAAGCTAAGATTAGCTACTCTTCTAACAGCGCAAAGCTAAGAGTAGCTGCTCCTCTCACAGCACAAAGCTAAGGTTAGCTGCTCCTCTCACAACGCAAAGCTATTAGCTGCTCCTCTCACAGCTCAAAGCTAAAATTACCTGCTCCTCTCACAGTGCAAAGATAAGAGTAGCTGCTCCTCTCACAGCGCAAAGCTAAGATTAGCTACTCTATCAGCACAAGCTAAGAGTAGCTGCTCCTCTCACAGCACAAAGCAAAGATTAGCTGTTCCTCTCACAGCGCAAATCTAAGATTAGCTGCTCCTCTCATAGTGCAAAGCTAAGATTAGCTGCTCCTCTCACAGTGCAAAGCTAAGATTAGCTGCTCCTCTCACAGAGCAAATCTAAGATTAGCTGCTCCTCTCACAGTGCAAAGCTAAGATTAGCTGTGCCTCTCACAGCGCAAAGCTAAGATTAGCTGTGCCTCTCATAGTGCAAAGCTAAGATTAGCTGTGCCTCTCACAGCGCAAAGCTAAGATTAGCTGTGCCTCTCACAGCGCAGAACTAAGATTCGCTGCTCCTCTCATGCTCCGTTCACACTGGGCGCGACGTGACACCACAAATTCATACCCATTGCCACGCGACGGAGGCACCACCATCGCTGGTGTGTCGCTCTGCGTTTGCTGTGAAAATTCGCCCCAGTGCATCATCAAATAGGAGGAGCTTCCATTCCGCTTGCCGGCTCTGGTTGTCAGTCAAGTTAACATGACGGACCTTGATCACACGGAGCAAGTTGCTGTGCTCTTAATTGTTGTGGAAAACTGACAAATGCTACCAGCGCGCCATCCCTGGGTTCACAGCATCCTCATGAGACGTTCCCAATTCGGGGAGTTTCATTATTTGCTGCAGGAGCTGCGTCTAGATGAAGGCCGCTTTCAGCTGTCCTTCCGCCTCTGCAGGACCCAGTTTGAGGACCTCCTGTCTAGTTCACGCGCGCACATGTGAACAAGCCGCTGCTGCAGTGCTGTTGCTCGCTCTCTGTCATAATTGTGTTTATAAACCAGTCACTATTTGTTTTATTATACATCTGTGTAGTTAATAAATAAAATAGTCTTCACGGATGATTCGCTCGTGCGCACACATGAAAGAAAAAAACTGTCCACTGCCACTGCTGCGGGGCTGCTGTTCGCTCTTCCTCCAAAAACTCTGCCATAATTGTAAAATAAAGGATGAAAGGGACATATGTCCTGCTCACAGGCTGGTTACCAGAGACAGGACATGTTCACATCCAACTCAGTCAAACTCCAGACATCTCCACATCTCTACGTATCCAGTCCCTGATGGGTCATCACAGTGCGACAAGACGAAAAAGGTCAGATTTTTCAACTTGGGGAGGAGGGCAACGCGGCACGACGGACGCGATGTTGCGCTACAAAAGCGTCAATCGCTCAAAATCGCTTCATTCGCGTCGCTTCATTTGTGTCCATCGCAACGCATTTTGTGGCTTGGCCCCACAGCACGTCCTTCCATAGGGATTACATGGCAACCTGTCGCTGCTGTCGCTCGCGTCGCGCCCGGTGTGAACGTGGCTTCAGTGTGTGAAGCTAAAATAAGCTTCTTCTGACTGTCCTTAGTCAAGCTGAGAAGAGGTGAAAAAACTTGTCTGGCCTTAGATTTTGTGTTTGTGGTTTTAGAAGATACACATTTAATGAGGAACACACAAGATTATAGAAACAACAACAACAAAAAAAGCCAATAAAACTTGATTATAAAGACAGTGTTATGGGGGCCTTTGGAACATTCTGTACATTCCTGATGATGACACTAGACTAAAATCCAGAAGCTCTCCACAAAGAATTAGGTTTATTTTCTGAGAAAAAAAAATGTTCAAAGCTCAGTGCATAACAAACGTCAGGTTTGTCGTTCTGGGCTTTTGGCAGGTTAACCGTCCATGTGGCCCTGGAGCGAAAAAATGAGCTGCGAAACTTCTAATGAGGTTTTCCTGTGTGTCTGCACCCTGTCACCTCCAAACACAAATCAAGTACACAGCCGACTGCAGCTCCAACATCCAGCTCAGCCTCAGGTCTGCTGCACCAATTATTTTTGGTCATTTCAACTCAAATGACCAAAACCTTCAAGGACATTAACTGTGCAAACACAGTAATCAAGCAGAAATACTAGTTTTTTTACACAGTGCATGTTGATCAGGGCCCTTCAAAAACAGATGCTGCCTCCGGATAGTGTCAAGATGCCGCATCCTCCTTTAGTATGTGTTTTGTGTATGTGCGTGTGTGTGTGTGTGTGTGTGATATTGTGCTGTTGCTCAGTACACTGTAGAAAATAAAATCACAGTTGACTAAATTGTCACAAACCAAGTGACAGTGAACCTGAAACTTGTGGAAGATGGGGCCTCAGGCAGTCTCGGGCCCTGGGGTGACTGTCTGCATGCCGAGTTTGTGATCCAGCCTTGCTCTAGACGGGTTGATGGGTATTAGGAGCGACATATTATCCTTAAGCCTCCTCACGTTGCTGGACAAAAACAAGTATTCTTTTTATGTTTGTACTTCCAGTTATTTGTACTTTTTTATGTTTGTGCTTCCAGGACAGTTCAACCTTCAACCCCATGATGACTGGAAGACTGTCTCATCCAGTGCATCTGGAAAGTTTTCACAGCGCATCACCTTTTCTGCCTTTTGTTATGTTACAGCCTTATTCCAACATGGAGTAAATTCATTTTCCCCTCAAAATTCTACTCACAACACCCCATAACGACAACATGAAAAAGTTTGTTTTTTATTAAAAATAAAAAACTAAGAAATCACGTGTACATAAGTATTCACATCCTTTGCTCAATACTTTGTTGATGCACCTTTGGCAGCAATTACAGCATCAACTCTTCTTGAATATGATGCCACAAGCTCAGTGCACCTATCTTTGGGCAGTTTTGTCTATTCCTCTTTGCAGCACCTCTCAAACTCCATCAGGTTGGATGGGGAGCGTCGGTGCACAGCCATTTTCAGATCTCTCCAGTGATGTTCAGTCAGATTCAGGTCTGGGCTCTGGCTGGTCCACTCAAGGACATTCACAGAGTTGTCCTGAAGCCACTCCTTTGATGTCTTGTCTGTGTGATTAGGATCATTGTCCTTCTGAAAGATGAACCGTCAGCCCAGTCTGAGGTCAAGAGCACTCTGGCCCAGGTTTTCATCCAGGATGTCTCTGTACATTGCTGCATTCATCTTTCCCTCAATCCTGACTAGTCTCCCAGTTCCTGCTGCTGAAAAACATCCTCACAGCATGATGCTGCCACCACCATGCTTCACTGTAGGGATGGTGCCTGGTTTCCTCCAAAATGACACCTGACATTCACCCCAAAGAGTTTAATCTTTGTCTCATCAGAACAGAGAATTTTGTTTCTCATGGTCAGGTGCCTTTTGGCAAACTCCAGGTGGGCTGCCATGTGCCATTTACTAAGGAGTGACTTCTCTCTGGCCACTCTACCATAAAGGCCTGATTGGTGGATTGCTGCAGAGATGGTTGTCCCTGACGAAGACCCTCCTCTCCCAATTGCTCAGTTTAGATGGGCAGCCAGCTCTAGGAAGAGTCCTGGTGGATATGAACTTCTTCCATTTACAGATGATGGAGGCCACTGTGCTCATTGGGACCTTCAAAGAACTGTTTCTGTACCCTTCCCTAGATTTATACCTTGAGACAATCCTGTCTCAGAAGTCTGCAGATAATTTCTTTGACTTGGTTTGTGCTCTGACTGTCAACTGTGGGACCTTATATGTAGACAGGTGTGTGTCTTTCCAAATCATGTCCAATCAACTGAATTTACCCCAGGTGGACTCCAATTAAACTGTAGAAACATCTCAAGGATGATCAGTGGAAACAGGATGCCCCTGAACTCAATTCTGAGTTCTGTGAATACTTGTGATTTTTTTTTTTCTTTTTTTTCCGAAACAATTTGAAAAAATCAGAAAACAAACAAACCTTTTTTCACATGGTCATTGTGGGGTATTGTGTGTAGAATGTTTAAGGAAAAAATGAATTTCATCCATTTTGGAACAAGGCTGTAACATAACAAAATGTGCTGTCAAACCTTTCCAGATGTACTGTAACCAATAATGTTGTAGAGTGATTGATCAGGGTGCTATGAATCATTCCATGATTCTGCTGTGATTAATTGCTTTTTATAGTGTGGAGTTCCTGCAAAGTGCTTCACTCATATTGAAAATCCACAATTCAATTTATTTCAATTTATTTCATTTATATAGCACTAAATCATAACAAAGCTGCCTCAGGGCGCTTCATACAAGCAAGGTCTAACCTTACCAACCCCCAGAACAAGCACACAGGGGACAGAGGTAAGAAAAAACTCCCTCTGATGACTTGAGGAAGAAACCTCAAGCAGACCAGACTTAAAGGGGTGACCCTCTGTGTGGGCCATGCTACTGACACAATTTACAATACAAATATACAGAAAATTTTGGGAGTCCATGCTGGTGCACAGGATGGGAGGCTTGCAGAAGAAGACACCCACTCCCATCTCTGGATGGAGCCGCACTTAAAACAGAGAGAAAAACAAAACAGAATCCGGCGGTATAATTACAATTTTTCAGCATTAAGCAACAAGAAAAACAGAAGAAATACTAAGGTGATTGCCAGCCACTAGCCCTAAGCTTCACTAACAGACCCAGACTTTGGATAAAGTTGAGGCCATGACCTGCTCCGTTTACAAATAAAATTAATTTAAAATGGTAGAAAGCATAGTAACATACTATGCCACTATGCTAGCCATACGAAATGGAAAATAAGTCCATCTTAAGTCTGGACTTAAAAGTCTACTCAAAATCTGACTGTTTTATTGATCATACCACAGAACAGGGGCACAATAAGAGAAAGTTCTATGACCTGCAGACTTTTTATTCACCCTAGGGACACAAAGTATGCAGAGTCTGGGCCATTACATAGGGTTTAATTAGGTCAGTTAAGTAGGGGGTGCCAGTCCATGAACAATTTTATAGACTAGTAGCAGCACCTTAAAATCTGATCTCATAGAGACAGGAAACCAGTTTTTTTTTCGTGCTCCCGTGAAGAAATGAGTCAAATTTTCATGTCAGGGGTTTTTTTTAACTCACTATTCCTAACCCTACTCCTACCACCGACCCTAACCTTAACCATAACCTAATCTTACTCTTTCTCCCCACCCTTACCATAACCACCCCCGACACCCCTGCTTCACTTTTAATTTCATGCAGCCATCACGGAATGAATTAGAATGAATTCGTGCTGCCGTGACGAAAATGGGGCGCTTTTCATCACAATATCACAAACCAGTAGATTAATGTATATTTCGTGCTGCTGAATCACGACTTGCCGTGAGACCAGGTTGAGTGAAGAGATGCCAAAATGGGTGTAATGTGGTCAAACTTTCTGCTTCCTGTCAAAAGTCTGGCTGCAGCATTTTGAACCAATTGGAGAGCCCTAATGCTGGACTGCGGTAAACCAGAAAATACAACATTGCAGTAGTCCAATCTCGAAGAGATGAACTCATGGATCAGGGTCTCAGCATCAGCCATAGACAGGATGGGATGAATCTTCGCTATATATCGCAGGTGGAAGAAAGCAGTCCTCGTAATATCTCTAATGTGGAAGTCAAAGGACAATGTAGGATCAAAAATTACCCCAAGGTTCACTTTGTCAGTGTGATGTACGACTCACGGGTCTAGGCTAAGCATTAGCTGGTCAAATTGATGCTGAAGTCTCGCTGGACCAAGAGCCATCATTTCAGTCTTATCAGAGTTTAAAAGTAGGAAGTTTCTAGACATCCAACTTCTCACTGACGCAAGGCAATCTTCTAAGAATTTTATGTGAATGAGATTACCAGCAGTTATCGGCATGTATAACTGAGTATCATCAGCATAGCAGTGAAAGGTAATCCCAAAACGCAGCAATATGTGCTCAAGGGGAGCTATATAAAGGGAGAAAAGCAGGGGGTCTAAGACGATAGTGTTACTGTACAAAACACAGTAGGAACTGGTCAGGTATTATCTCAACCATGCAAGGGCATTCCCAGTAATCCTAAAATGATTCTCCAGTCTATCGAGTAGAATATGGTGATCCATGGTTTCCAGACGTGAAACTAAGCTATCAGGCAGTATACTTCAAGTTCAGTCATAGCTGAGGAGTTGATGTGTCACCGTAGTGATAAATAAGGTTGTTGTTCCACTAAACACAGCAGCAAAACTGTAAACCTAATAAGTGAGTGATTCGGTTTAAAAAAAAAAAACACAATTTATAATACTTCATACCAGTTATAAAGAGCGGATTTAGCGTGGCGTACTGTTCTCCCTTTCATGCTTTACATGAATTACCTGATGCACTTCTCTCATGAAGAGCTGGCCTGCTCCCGCGTAATAAAGAGTCGGGCTCGTGTCGTGAACATATCAGCAGTGATCCGCTACAAATGTGATATGTGTTTTAATTATTACAATATGGGGAAATCCTGCAGTGACACGCGCCTGATTTCCTACATGACACGATATTCAGCAGTTTTGCGGTGCGCTGACACGGCGGTCACGTGAAGCGATATGTTTTAATTAATTTACATGTGATGACAGCATGCTGATGTCCGCGCTTCACGCTGTAGTTATGTGACTTAATATCCTACAAGCCAGTACAGGTGTTTCCCAGCTTTGATTTGTGAGCATCGATATCTGAACAGCTGCAGGTCGCAGGGGGACACGCCCACCTCTGTCAGCAGACCTCGCAGCTCACAGAAAAGAAAGGTTCACTCTCTGTTGCTTTGTTCTGTGATTTTAATTTCATGTATGTGTTATTATGTGTTTGTCCTTCATCTGTCTGATGTCTGTTGTTGGGAAAGTGTAGGAACACGGACCCACAACAGGGGGCGCAAATGAACGGACAATGGAGGAAGGCAAATAACACTTTTACTGTTGTGAAACAAGCACAACAAACACAACCGATTATAATAACAGACAATAAGCCGAATCACAAAGGTGTCATGTGGGCAGGCTCGAAGATAGGAGACGTCTGTCCAAAGCAGAACCGGAACCACACGATTTCCTCCGCCACCGAACCCCGGGAATACTGGAGCCGCCAAGTCCCGAACTCCCAGGTGGCCACTGCCTCCGCTTGTCGGATCCGGTACTGCTGGCGAGGAACAGAAACAGTCAGATGTGGGTGCGCCTGCACCCAGCAACACGTATGGTGGAAAACCACCTCCACCTCTCGTCAGGAAAAAACACTGTAGTGCAGGAATGTGAGTACTTATCCAAAATACAGTCTCCTGCTGTTCTTTTCTCTTTCTGTGTAAAGGCAAAAAGTATTTAATGGTCAAAAGATACTCTGTTTGGCTGGATACGTTACCTCCTTGGTAGAGCGATATCTCGGCAGAGAAGTGGGGATGACGTCTTGCAGATATACCGCTGCGGATCAGAAGATTGGTAACAGCTGTCGTAGGTGACAGCTGTCACCCCGGCTGCTCCTGTGAGATGGCAGCGCCCTCTCGTGCCTGGAGCCCGCACTCCAGGCAGGGTGCCCTCTGGTGGTGGTGGGCCAGCAGTACCTCCTCTTCAGCGGCCCACACAACAGGACCCCCCCCCTCAACAGGCGCCTCCTGGCGCCTGACCAGGCTTGTCCGGGTGGCGGCGGTAGAAATCGGCCAGGAGGGCCGGGTCCAGGATGAAGCTCCTCTTCACCCAGGAGCGTTCTTCAGGGCCGTACCCCTCCCAGTCCACCAAATACTGGAAGCCCCGGCCCATCCTTCGGACATCCAAAAGCCGGCGCACAGTCCAAGCCGGCTCGCCATCGATGATCCAGGCAGGAGGTGGTGCCGGACCCGGAGTACAGAGGGGTGAGGTGTGACGTGGCTTAATCCGGGACACATGGAAAACGGGATGGATCCGCAGTGAGGCTTTGAGGATCTTAAACGGACCGATATACCGTTCCTGCAATTTAGGGGAGTCCACTTGGAGGGGAATGTCCTTAGTAGACAACCGCACTTCCTGCCCTGGCCGATACGTAGGGGCCGGGGTCCACCGACGGTCTGCATGGGCCTTCGTCCTCATCCGGGCCCTCAGCAAAGCAGAACGGGCAGCACGCCACACCCGACGGCACTTCCGCAGGTGGGCCTGGACCGAGGGCACACCGACCTCTCCCTCAACCACCGGAAACAAAGGAGGTTGGTACCCCAGACACACCTCGAAAGGGGAGAGGCCGGTGGCTGACGACACCTGGCTGTTATGGGCATACTCGATCCAGGCCAGATGGGTACTCCAGGCCGCCGGGTGCGCGGCCGTCACGCAATGCAGGGCCTGTTCCACCTCCTGATTGGCCCGTTCTGCTTGCCCGTTGGTCTAGGGATGATACCGGGATGAGAGACTCACCGTGGCCCCCAGTTCCCGGCAGAAGCTCCTCCAGACTTGCGAGGAGAACTGGGGACCACGATCGGAGACAATGTCTGTGGGAATCCCATGCAGCCGGACGACGTGGTGGACCAGGAGGTCCGCTGTCTCCTGGGCCGTTGGGAGCTTCGGGAGGGCCACGAAGTGGGCCGCCTTGGAGAATCGGTCCACTATCGTGAGGATGGTGGTGTTGCCCTGGGACGGCGGGAGGCCCGTGACAAAATCCAGGCCGATGTGGGACCAGGGGCGATGGGGCACGGGCAGCGGCTGGAGCAGTCCCGAAGCCCTGCGATGATCAGCCTTGCCCCTGGCGCAGGTGGTGCAGGCCTGGATATAATCCCGGACGTCGGCCTCTAGGGACGCCCACCAGAAGCACTGCCGGACAACTGCCACGGTTCTTCGCACCCCTGGATGACAGGAGAGCTTAAAGCCGTGACAGAAGTCCAGGACTGCAGCCCTAGCCTCTGGTGGGACGTAGAGTCTGTTCTTCGGCCCAGCTCCGGGGTCCGGGCTTCGTGCCAGGGCCTCCCGGACGGTTCTCTCTACGTCCCAGGTGAGGGTGGCCACGATAGTGGGCTCCGGGATGATGGGTTCCGGTGGATCCGACAACTCCGTTTTGACTTCATCTTCATGTACCCGGGACAAGGCATCCGATCTCTGGTTTGTGGTCCCGGGACGGTAGGTGATCCGGAAGTCAAAACGGCTGAAGAACAGTGACCAGCGGGCTTGCCTGGGGTTCAGCCGCTTGGCGGTCCTGATATACTCCAGGTTCCGGTGGTCAGTGAAAACCGTGAATGGCATGGACGTTCCCTCCAACAGATGTCTCCACTCTTCAAGAGCCTCTTTCACCGCAAGGAGTTCTCGATTGCCGACGTCATAGTTCCGTTCGGCCGGGGTCAACCTGCGGGAAAAGTAGGCACACGGGTGAAGGACCTTATCGGTCTTCCCGCTCTGGGAAAGCACAGCTCCTATCCCTGAGTCTGAGGCGTCCACTTCAACCACTAACTGGCGACTAGGATCGGGCTGCACCAGAACGGGTGCAGACGAGAAGCGCCGTTTCAACTCCTTGAACGCGGCATCGCAACGATCCGACCGGGTGAAGGGGACTTTTGGGGAGGTCAGGGCTGTCAGGGGGCTAACAACCTGACTGTAGCCCTTAATGAACCTCCTGTAGAAATTAGCAAAGCCGAGGAACTGTTGCAGCTTCCTACGGCTGGTGGGTTGGGGCCAGTCTCTCACCGCCGCGACCTTGGCCGGATCAGGAGCGACGGAGTTAGGGGAGATGATAAACCCCAGGAAGGACAAAGAAGTGCGGTGGAACTCGCACTTCTCGCCCTTCACAAACAGTCGGTTCTCCAACAACCGCTGCAGGACCTGATGTACATGCCGGACATGGGTCTCAGGATCCGGAGAAAAGATGAGTATATCATCTAGATATACGAAGACGAATCAGTGCAGGAAATCCCGCAAGACATCATTAACCAATGCTTGGAACGTCGCTGGGGCGTTTGTAAGACCGAACGGCATGACCAGGTACTCAAAGTGACCTAAGGGGGTGTTAAATGCCGTCTTCCACTCGTCTCCCTTCCGGATCCGAACCAGGTGATACGCATTCCTAAGATCTAGCTTAGTGAACATTTGGGCTCCATGCAGGGGCGTGAACACTGAATCCAACAAGGGCAACGGGTATCGGTTACGAACCGTGATTTCGTTCAGCCCCCTGTAATCAATGCATGGACGTAGTCCGCCATCCTTTTTTCCCACAAAAAAGAAACCTGCACCCATCGGGGAAGTGGAATTCCGGATCAACCCGGCAGCTAAAGAATCCCAGATGTAGGTCTCCATTGATTCGCGCTCAGGTCGTGAGAGGTTGTACAGCCTGCTGGACGGAAACTCAACGCCTGGAACCAAATCAATGGCACAATCGTACGGACGGTGCGGGGGAAGGGTGAGTGCCAGATCCTTGCTGAACACGTCCACAAGGTCATGGTACTCCACCGGCACCGTCCCGAGATTGGGCAGGACTCTGACCTCCTCCTTAGCCTGGGAACCGGGAGGAACCGAGGAACCTAAACAAACCCGATGGCAGGTCTCGCTCCACTGAACCACTACCCCGGACGGCCAATCGATCCGGGGATTGTGTTTTAACATCCAGGGGAACCCGAGAATCACGCGGGAGGTGGCAGGCGTCACAAAAAACTCGATCTCCTCCCGGTGGTTCCCTGACACCACCAGAGTTACTGGAGGTGTCTTATGTGTGATTAAAGGGAGTAGGGAGCCATCTAGTGCCCGTACTTGCACAGGTGAAGTAAGTGCCACCAGAGGGAGCCCTGCCTCCCTGGCCCATTTGCTGTCTAGCAAATTCCCCTCAGAGCCCGTGTCCACCAGTGCTGGGGCCTGAAGGGTTAAATCCTCATAAAGGATTGTAACTGGGAGTCGTGTGGCAATATGGGTGTGTCCCACGTGAATGTCTCGGCCCACCCCTAGCCCAGTTTCTAGGGGCGGGCGTTGGTGTTTAACCGCTCGGGGCAGTCCCTTACCTGATGCTCTATCGAGCCACAAACAAAACACGCTCCGCGGACCAGCCTCCTCTGTCTATCCGGGGGTCTAAATGTGGCCCTGCTCGTGTCCATAGCTTCGTCAGCAGGGGGAGCTGTAACCACACGGAGCGTAGGGGCCGTGGAGCGTGGGGAGGGCGGAGCTCGGTCAGAACCGGAAGGGAGAGGGACGGTGCGTGCCCGGCCACGCCCTTCGTCTCATTCCCGACGGCGTTCTTCTAACCGATTGTCTAATCGTATAACCAGATCAATAAGCCCATCTAAGTCCCGCGGTTCGTCCTTAGCCACCAGGTGCTCCTTTAGGACCAACGACAGTCCGTTTACGAAGGCGGCGCGGAGAGCAGTGCTATTCCAGCCGGACCTCGCAGCCGCGATGCGGAAGTCGACTGCATAGGCAGCTGCGCTTCGGCGCCCCTGTCTCATCGACAGCAGCACGGCTGAAGCGGTCTCTCCTCTATTAGGGTGATCGAACACTGTTCTGAACTCCCTCACAAACCCATCATATGTCTGAAGGAGCCGTGAATTCTGCTCCCAGAGCGCTGTAGCCCAAGCGCGTGCCTCACCGCGAAGCAGATTTATTACATAAGCTATCTTGCTGGCATCAGTCGCGTACATGACAGGACGTTGTGCGAAGACGAGCGAACACTGCATAAGGAAAGTCCGCGCACATCTCCACACAACCTCCGTACGGCGGGCTGGAGGGCTTATGTATGCTTCCGGGGAAGGTGGGAGGGGTCGTTGAACGACCTGTGGAACGTCACTGTTACGCACAGGGTCGACAGGAGGGAGAGCCGCAGCAGCGCCCTGAGGGCGCGCTTCCACCTGTGCGGCGAGAGCCTCCACCCTGCGGTTAAGGAGGACGTTCTGCTTGGTCATTAGATCCAACCGAGCCGTGAAAGCGGTGAGGATTCGCTGCAACTCACCGATCATTCCTCCTGTGGACGCCTGTGCGCCCTGTTCTTCCATTGGCCGTTCAACAGCCGGTTGACGCCCCTCGGGGTCCATGACGTTGGCCGAGATATCCTGTTGGGAAAGTGTAGGAACACGGACCCACAACAGGGGGCGCAAATGAACGGACAATGGAGGAAGGCAAATAACACTTTTACTGTTGTGAAACAAGCACAACAAACACAACCGATTATAATAACAGACAATAAGCCGAATCACAAAGGTGTCACGTGGGCAGGCTCGAAGATAGGAGACGTCTGTCCAAAGCAGAACCGGAACCACACGATTTCCTCCGCCACCGAACCCCGGGAATACTGGAGCCGCCAAGTCCTGAACTCCCAGGTGGCCACTGCCTCCGCTTGTCGGATCCGGTACTGCTGCTGGCGAGGAACAGAAACAGTCAGATGTGGGTGCGCCTGCACCCAGCAACACGTATGGTGGAAAACCACCTCCACCTCTCGTCAGGAAAAAACACTGTAGTGCAGGAATGTGAGTACTTATCCAAAATACAGTCTCCTGCTGTTCTTTCTCTTTCTGTGTAAAGGCAAAAAGTATTTAATGGTCAAAAGATACTCTGTTTGGCTGGATACGTTACCTCCTTGGTAGAGCGATATCTCGGCAGATAAGTGGGGATGACGTCTTGCAGATATACCGCTGCAGATCAGAAGATTGGTAACAGCTGTCGTAGGTGACAGCTGTCACCCCGGCTGCTCCTGTGAGATGGCAGCGCCCTCTGGTGCCTGGAGCCCGCACTCCAGGCAGGGTGCCCTCTGGTGGTGGTGGGCCAGCAGTACCTCCTGTTCAGCGGCCCACACAACATCTGTGTTGTAATGTAACACCTTGCGTGCACAGTCACATCCAGCTGTCAGTCAGTCAGCGGCCAGCTGACAAACGCTGTATGTCCACAGCAAAGCATTTGAGCAAAGCAGTCAGACATGAATGAGTTGATGCTTTCACCCTCATGTGTTTTATTTAATTTCCGCTGTTTCAGTCTGTCATGTCCACTACAATTTACATGGGGGAAGTGACATCAGCCGACCAGGCGGCTTCACACTGTGCCACGCGCTCAGACGCTGGCCGGTCCTCATGAGGGCATGAGCGCCCGAACACACGTGCATGCTGTGTTCTCCAGGTGAGGTGCAGGACACAGCAGTCAGCTGGTCCAGCACTGGACTCCGGGGACCTTCAGCCACAACTGATAATGTTGGATTCATGGTGTGTGTGTGGGGGGGGGGTTCGGCACAGTCACACCCATGTGTGTTGCTAGGTTCTGTCACTTTCGTGTGGCACTTTGACAAATATCACAGACAGGTCGAATGTGATCGCCTGCTATCTACTATCATAATGGGAGTGCGAATAGCCCCACCTTTTCTAAGTGTGCAGGGAGCAGTGTTAGATGTTCGTGTGTGACAACTGGAATTTGGCCGACACCTGCCGAGACGGGGGACTGAATGAGCACGCGCAGCACATTCGCTGTCTTTCGACCGCTTGTGTACACGATGGCTGTGGTGACAGGTGTATGAGGTGTTTGAGGTGGCTCTGATTTTTCACAAATGGCATGCAATTCCTCCTTCTTGCACTAGTCGGCTTCAATTATGTCATGTGTGAAGGGGCCCTTAGCTTTGTTCACTTGTTTTTTTGATAACCCTCTGCTATTCCCCAAGAAAACTGAAGCCTGTTGCACTGATCACCCTTGCACCTGTTTTTGACCAAACCTGTTTGTCTGCTACTATAAGACTACTATTTTCACCTGCTGGACAATAAACCTGCTTTTAACTTACATTGGTGTGGTTCTCTGTTCTCACATCCTTTTGCTAAGACCACCCAAGGTGTGTCCAGAACATTTTTTCAACCAAAACATTACTCTGACTCCACCAAGGCTCCGCAGACATCTTTAAATGAAGTTACGACCAACACAAATCACAGTTAAGTCTGGAAACGTACTGTATCATATATCATTGGATCGCTCATTCCATGGAACCATCTTGGGTCATAGATGCCATCTATGGCAGACAACTGGTCCAACCCCACCTCTCAAATGTCTCCACCTATCTGCAGCAACCAGGTGAAATGTGGGTGTGTCTCTCCAGCCACTAGGGGTTTTAACATTGAGGCATCTGCATGCTGGATCATGTGCAGGGAAATGTGCCATATGGCTAAAATGTCAGTTGATGCTCCCTCACAATGAACTTTATAAATTTTTGCCCACCAGATCTGGATCATAATCTGAATATGGGTCAAAGTACACCAATGGACAGATTATCATGGTATCTGAACACTCAACTTTGATTCTGTTCATAATCTTGATCCTAATTTGAATGCTGGCAGGTGAACCTCATCTTTAATCGTGATTGTCGTTAATCCGAATCATTCATCTTTGATCATGTTCTTCCCCTTTGATCAAATGCTGACCTTTTATCCTGCTTACTGACCTTTGATTTTTATTGCCAAGCTTTGATCCTGTTCATTGTCCATTGATCTTTAATGTGCCCCTTGTATCTTGCTTGATGACCTTTGATTTTCATTGCCACACTTTGATCCTCTTTGCCTTCCTTTGATATATCCACTGAATTAGATGTGCACCACAGTTTAATATGTTCTTTCTTGGTCTACAGTGAAATCCTCCACCCTGCTTCATGTTTCACTAAAATAATTTCATCCAATTTTGCAGAATCCAGCTAACCAACTAACCTCCTTGGCAGAAGAAATAAAAAAGAGACAATCTGACTCCAAAACTATTTTTCTTCATTACTTAATAATTTGCTTTGGACAGTCTTTCATACACCTTGTTTTGTTTTAGTCCGTCTGTCTTTACTTTCCCTCATTTGATGCAGACTATTGTTGCAGAACAATAATATGTAATGGCACAATAGATGACCCCCAACGCAGAGAACCACAACAAAGGTAAAAGGCTAGTTTATTACAGTCAATCTTAGCAAGCTGTGAGTGTGCAGACAAAAGGAACAGTCTGTACCAAGCAATTGTCTATGAAGTTGCAGACAAGAAGATTTGCCACTTTAACAGGCTCTGGTCAGGTACAAAACAGGCAACTGTGTACCTCAGGGGAGCAGCAGAAGAGTTATCCAAAAACACAAGCAAAGCTTCAAAACCCAAAGATTAGTCCTACCAGAGTGGTCCTCTGGTACGACCAAACTTGGCAGCCTAACTAAGCAAACTCTGGTTGTGTCCCAAATTCAGGTGTTTGCAAGTCTACACCCTAAATAGACTGAAGAGCCGGCCTTCCGAGACCGGAAACAAGGGCTTAACCACTTGGCCACCACCACTCCTTTAAAACGTTATTTATTTGCAACTGTACATTTGGAGCCTGACACTACCTTCTTTACCAACTATTTTTTTCAGGTAGGATTGTTTGAGATACACTTGTATCTTTCTTTTTTTGGGGGGGGGGGGGGGGGGGAGGGGGTCTGCAGTCATCGACCGCATTCCAAGAAGCCTTCAAAATGAAACAGCCTATTTACGCCACTTATGATGTATGTGGCTGACAAATACAGCCTAGAAGGATGCAGCCCCTGAATTGGGACACAGCTACAGAATGACAGCGTGGGTCAGTAACATAGAGGCAAACACAGAGAAACAACATGAGAAAGAGCAGGCATGAAGCTAGACAATCTGGTGAGGCAGTAACACAAAGTGGATGGTTATAAAGGCCAGCAAACAGTTACAGCGGAAGCAGAGAAAGGTGAACCTGGAAAGCAGTGCACAAGAAGTACAATCGTTCTGGAATATACATAGAGAAGATGTTAGATTAACAGCACCAGAAATAATAAACACTGTAGAATATCGCAAAGAGAGCCGGAGGAATAAATAACATGGAAGAGAGCGTCACTAAAGAAAAGTGAGGAATGAATAACACAGAGGAGAAACACCAGAGAGCAATAAAAAACAGAAAAATACACATGGCATAAACTATAGACTAGAGACGGCAAAACCCAGTGACCAGAATAAAACACCAGAAACTGTGATATCACATTTATCCCATCACAAGCTTTCAGTATCATCAGCCCAGCTTCTGTTTCATTCAGTGTAGTTTTGCAGTACATGTTGTACTCCTCCAGTCCTGCAGATGGCTCCAGCTTGATTATGATGCAGATGCACCAAGTACAAATTGCTATGCAGGGGTGGTGGCCAAATGGTTAATGCGCTTGGTTTCAGTGCAGAAGGTTCCGGGTTCAAATCCCCCCCTGCCACATTTCTCCATGTAATGTGGAGTTGCCCAGTTGCTGAGGGGATCTTTGTCATTTGATTGGTGCTTTATATGTCATGTGACATGGATTATTCATCCCATTTGTGTTGTGTTACATTTACCGTGCAAATTTGGTTCCATGCGTTTTGTACCATTCGCCCTATTGAGATATCCCATAATCCCTTGCACACCAGAGAGTCACTATAGTCAAAACAACATAGAGAAACCACGACGAAAATTGCAAATGAACATTATATGACCAAAATGGAATTTTTTTATGCTTTTCATCATGTTAGTAAGAGAGTGCACGCATGAAACCCTGAAAACTTGCTAAAACAAATATTCCAAATAATCCGTGTCTGCTACATTTAACCTGCGTGGAATTTAATAAAGGCAAACCGAATTTCAGACATTATATATGTGTATATATATATATATATATATATATATATATATATATATATATATGTGTGTATATTTCTCTGGAACAAACTGGACAAACAGTGCTGTCAAGGACAATAAGCAGGACGTTAAAGAGCAAACTTCACTTTCCCCCAGAAGGACATGAACAGGAAGCGATAGCTGCTCATAGCATTCCCATTAAAAATAATGGAGAAACAACCTGAGCTTTTCACATATTTACATAAAACAAACACAATAATGTCTAAAAAACCCAGATAATATATTTACAAGAGTTTTAAGCACAATATACAGAGCGTTTTATGTTGCGATGTTAATGCTGTTGTCCGTGTGCAGCGGTTAAATTGTAGTCTTATTGAGCGTCTCAATGCATTTTTCATTGTTCCTGACATCTCACAGCGCAGCACCCTCTTCAAAGATTTTGCGGGATATGAAACCTCAATAGGGCAAATTGCACACTGCAAACCCCGCCCATGCACACACTAGTGGGGTGTGGCGTTTAGCTAAAAATGGCGGAGTTTGTTTTGCTAACGGATGATGATTTGAACGAGGTTAACTGACAGTGCTAATCCTTCTAACACACACACACACAAAAAAACAAATCCACTCAGCTATAAGCCGTCTGGAGGCATGAAGAGTTGTTAGGATGAAAACCTGGACAAAATTCTGACATGGTTTTTTGCTGGACTGAGGAACTAGACAGTCTTTTTTTTTTTGGAAGCATATCTACAACCCCAATTCCAATGAAGTTGGGACATTGTGCAAAATGTAAATAAAACAATACAATGATTTGCAAATCCTCTTCAACCTATATTCAATTGAATACACCACAAAGACAAGATATTTAATGTTCAAACTGATAAACTTTATTGTTTTTGTGCAAATATTTGCTCATTTGAAATGGATGCTTGCAACATGTTTCAAAAAAACTGGGACAGTGGTATGTTTATCACTGTGTTACATCACCTTTCCTTCTAACAACACTCAATAAGTGTTTGGGAACTGAGGACACTAATTGTTGAACCTTTATAGTTGGAATTCTTCCCCATTCTTGTTTGATGTACGACTTCAGTTGTTCAACAGTCCGGGGTCTCCGTTGTCGTATTTTGTGCTTCATAATGCGCCACACATTTTCAATGGGCGACAGGTCTGTACTGTAGGCAGGCCAGTCTAGTACCCGCACTCTTTACTACGAAGCCACGCTGTTGTAACATGTGCAGAATGCGGCTTGGCATTGTCTTGCTGAAATAAGCAGGGACGTCCTTGAAAAAGACGTTGCTGGGATGGCAGCATGTGTTGCTCCAAAACCTGGATGTACCTTTCAGCATTGATGGTGCCATCACAGATGTGTAAGATGCCCATGTCATGGGCACTAACACACCCCCATACCATCACAGATGCTGGCTTTTGAACTTTGTGCCGGTAACAATCTGGATGATCTTTTTCCTCTTTTGTCCAGAGGACACAACGTCCATGACTTCCAAAAACTATCTGAAATGTGGACTCATCAGACCACAGCACACTTTTGCACTTTGTGTCTGTCCATTTCAAATGAGCTTGGGTCCAGAGAAGGTGGCGGCGTTTCTGGATGTTGTTGATGTATGACTTTCACTTTGCATGGTAGAGTTTTAACTTGCACTTTCAGATGTAGCGATGAACTGTGTTAACTGACAATGGTTTTCTGAAGTGTTCCTGAGCCCACGCAGTAAGATCTTTACACAATGACGTCAGTTTTTAATGCAGTGCTGCCTGAGGGATCGAAGGTCACGGGCATTCAGTGTTGGTTTTTGGCCTTGCTGCTTACGTGTAGAAAGTTCTCCAGATTCTCTGAATCTTCTGATTATATTATGGACTGTAGATGATGGAATCCCTAAATTCCTTGCAATTGAACATTGAGAAACATTGTTCTTAAACTGTTGGACTATTTTTTTCACGCAGTTGTTCACAAGTGGTGATCCTCGCCCCATCTTTGCTTGTGAACTGCTGAACCTTTTTGGGATGCTCCTTTTATACCCAACTATGGCACTCACCTGTTTCGAAACAGGTGTTCTTTGAGCATTCATCAACTTTCCCAGTCTTTTGTTGCCCTGTCCCAACTTTTTGAAATGTGTTGCAGGCATCCATTTCAAATGAGCAAATATTTGCACAAAAACAATAAAGTTTATCAGTTTGAACATTAAATATCTTGTCTTTGTGGTGTATTCAATTGAATATAGGTTGAAGAGGATTTGCAAGTCATTGTATTGTGTTTTTATTTACATTTTACACAACTTTCCAACTTCATTGGAATTGGGGTTGTACTTGCATTAATGATAAATGTCCACCACGGAGAGACATTGTTCCATTTCAAGAACCTTGAGCACAGTCTGTTGTGGGACATGATGGTAAACCTGTTGCTTGTAGTAGTAGAAAAGAGTAGTGCTTAAGAAAAGGATTTCCAGCATTTTTCTTTTAACAGAAATCATGTTAGAATAAAGAAATAAATATCTGATGCTCACAATTAGTGTCCTTAGTTCCCCAAACGCTTATTGAGTGTTGTTAGAAGGAAAGGTGATGTAACACAGTGGTAAACATACCACTGTCCAGCTTTTTTTAAATGTGTTGCAGGCATCCATTTCAAAATGAGCAAATATTTGCACAAAAACAATAAAGTTTATCAGTCTGAACATTAAATATCTTGGCTTTGTGGTGTATTCAATTGAATATAGGTTGAAGAGGATTTGCAAATCATTGTATTCTGTTTTTATTTACATTTCACACAATATCCCAACTTCATTGGAATTGGGGCTGTAACTGTTTTTCCAAGTTGACTGAACACAATTTTGGACTCCAATGGAACATTCCAGCTTTCACCTCAAGAAATATTCATACCATTGAACACATAAACATTCATTATTTGTATATTAATTAACAGTGAAATCATAAAATATGTAAAAATCTCAATCTTATCAGTGGTGGAAGACACTGGCTGCACATCTTGACCTGCAGTGCTGCAGAATCCATATCCAGTCTTCCCAGTAACCGTGGAATGTTGGGGTAAAGACTGAAGAGGAGGCACCCAATTGCAGTTACATGACAAACCATACAGTATATGATATACGTGAATACAGTCCATCAGGTGGAAATGTTACACAATGTGTAACATTTATATAGAGAGGTGTAAGAGTGTGCACTCTGTTTGTCTCCCCCGATTTCTTCTGTCAGATCACCTCTCTGTCTTTAGCTCCATCATCCATTAGTTATTGAGTAAATGAAGATACCAAGCCAAGTGAGTCATTTCATCTTAAGATTTACAGACCAGCTGGCCATCATCAGAGGACCTCTTACTAAGCTTATTCCTACACACAGGACTGAAGCTGTGATTGTCTCCATACCATATAATCAGCACCTCAAACCAACCAGAAGTAATACTTTACCATGGAGATGCAGCAGCATGAGCTGATGTTCTCAGCGGCAGCTTCCGTTTTTAAATGAATGCATCAATAGCTGAATGTGGCAACACTAAAACAAAGTCAAAATGAAAAATACGTCTCATGGATGTTGATCCCTGGTTTCTGCACTGAAAACAAATACAGACTAATCTGACATTTATAAATCACATATAAGGGACAGAAATAAGTGCACAAATAAGGGAGAACACTGACTGTACCGAGTGATAATGAAGATGTAGTAAACTAAAAATTACAAACAGCTTCCTGACTGGATGTGGGTCTTTAGTTGTAAAGAATCATGTCATGTGCTACAGTGTTGGACAATGGTGAAATTTTAATGTGTTGATTATCCTGGATGAAAAGTCAGATGTTTGTCAAAGTTTGTCTTGGCACACAATGAATCTACTAGTTCCAGAATGTAGTACGAAAGTGATCCATTGCCTAACAGCATAAATAAATAAATAAATCACTGCTTCAGTTTCTATGATGAAGCATGAAATTTTGGTGAATCAATTTGAGCACAGAGGTTTGTTTTTTGTATCGCCATAACCAAGTGTCTTGGGGTTCCTCAGGACTCAGTTTTGGGTCCTCTTGTCTTCAGTTTCAGTTCAGAAAGCAAAACTTTCTATATTATGCAGATGACATCCAGCTGTATATTTCAAGTCTATGAAACATTTTAAAAACACTCGACTTTAGAAATAATGTAGTGTTTGATGCTTTCCCTCCTTTATCTGGGTGTCAACAGAAAATGTCTTAAAATAGAAAATGTTCCTATTCCAACAAAAATCTAATTAATATTTTTGTTGTTTTTGATAAACCTGTTCTATAAAATTCCAAACTTCATTTTCATATTTAAACAAGAGTCATCAGGAGATGACATATCCCCCCAGTCCCCAAAAAATCAGTTATACAAGTGTCAGGGATCACCCAAGTACATCCTTATGCTAAATATGAATGAAACTGGTCAATGATAGCTCGATGGCCTTTGCCACAAGGGTGGCAATGACCATATCTTGAATATCTTATTAAATATCTTACTGTGACTTTGAAATTAGCCTCGAGGTCACTGTAATCAACTGGTGTTGGGGATCACCTAAGTACATGCTTATGGTAAATATTAATTAATTGGTCTATTGGTTCTTGAGATATTGCACTAACAAGTGAAAAGGAACAGACAGACGTATATGCTGGTCGCTAGATCGGCCGTATTTCATACGGGGAGATAAGAAGAAAAAAATTCTTTATAATGCAACCCAAAACAACTGATGACAAACATCATCCATCCATCCATCCATCTTCTACCGCTTAGTCCAATTAAGGGTGCGGGGGGGCTGGAGCCTATCCCAGCAGTCATTAGGGCGTGAGGCGGGGTACACCCAGGACAGGACGCCAGTCTGTCACAGGGCCACAAATAGACAAACAGACACACCCACACGCACACCTAAGGACAATTTTAAAGATTCCAATCCACCCAACCCGCATGTCTTTGGATGTGGGAGGAAACCGGAGCACCCGGAGGAAACCCACGCAAACACGGGGAGAACATGCAAACTCCACACAGAAAGGCCACAGAAATTGAACCCATGACCTTCTCGCTGTGAGGCAACAGTGCCTAACCACTAAGCCACCGTGCTGCCCTGTGACAAAACAATGACAACTATTTTCAAAGCATACCAAAACAACACTGAATTTATTACAAATTCCATAAGACGACCTAAACAGAATCAGTAATTTCATTACCCAGAATACCCTATGACTGCTGGGATAGGCTCCACCTCCACCATGACCCTTAATTGAAGTAAGAGGATATAGACAGTAGATGGATTACGGAAAGACATGTCTATGTTAAAAATTGTTACAATACTCACACAATTATTTTATTGTTTTATAAATGAGGTCGCATTTTATCAGTTTTGACAGTAAAATATTCATCAGATGATTATATTGAAAATTGACATTATCTAAAGTTTTTGCAATTGATTTTTGAAACAAAATAAAGCAACAATCAATGACATGAAGCCTCACGTAAACGTGTGTTTAACTCTGAATGCATCATATTGCAGAACCTCCAGATGTACGCTTATTTCAGTGTTTATTTCAGTGCCAGCACTGGCACCAAAAAGCAAATGTAAGGCATCAGAGATACAAAGTCATTTAAGTGACATGGTAGGTGAACTCCAATCAGCCATTACAGCAAAAATTCTGTCACATTTTATTATAAGAAAGATCATTATTCATTTGTAATTGTCATAGTTTCATATTTTAAAGGTTGCTTTCAGTTTATTTCAGCTTCACTTGACACATAATGTTGTACATTTATAGCACATCGGAGCTCCTCAGGGCACACTCCTCTGTGCTGCACGCTGTAAAATATTGCACTGGTGAAACTGGCCGTGTATTTTGATGGTAACAGGGGAAACTATTCTATCAAAGCAGTGAGGCACTATTAGCAAGAAAAAAAAAACACCCAGTTGTTGAAACAAAATCCAAATATAGCTCAGGTGGTACTGTAGAAAGTTTTTTTTCCCTCAAGGCTTTTTATGAAGGTCAAACCTTTCTGTAATTTCTCAGAAGCATCTTACATTCTGAGATGACTGATGTTGGTCTACTTAATAGAAACACAGCTGATTTATATCATTTATGCCAACGAGTGATATACTACAGATTAAACTGCTATTTGAGCCTTGCTTCCTAAGACAGAAAAGGTGTCAAATCCAACCTCTCGTTCACATCCACACTTGGTAACGCGTCAAGTCGGGGATTGCCTGTTGGGCTGAAATGAAGTGGGGACCTTGTGTGCCACGTGGGTGCTATGGCCGAACAGGAACCCTGAACACGAGATGGCTCTGGTGATACAAGAAGTCCTCAACAGGGGATCAGTTGGAGGAGGTGATGGCTTGTAACCCAACGGCTGTGCAGGTGGAATGAAGGCTGCAACAGGTCCTCAAACTCTGACTCTGAGACTTCCCAGCTATTGGACAAGGCTTAGGATCTGTCAAGGGCCATGTGTGTGACTGCGTACAACGACATGCCTGCATTAAACAAACCCATGCACGGACGTTTCTAGATTGACTCTGGATGTAGATTTTCCCCACATCCATCATCCTATCCAGGAACTGATCAAAAGACAATCTTCCTCGCCACAATGCCTAAGAGAAAGTAATCCTGTCCATTCTTGTCACTCCCAAAGAGAATCGCAACATCTTCAGCTCTGCCTCCTGTCTTTTTTGTTAGTGTCACCGTCTCTAAACCGTACAACATAGTTGGTCTCACTACTGTCTTTAAACTTTCTCCTTCACTCTTGCTGATATTTTATGTCACAAATCACACCTGCCACCTTCTCCCACACTACCAGCACTCTCTTCTTTACCTCTCTACCACATTCTCCATTACCTTGAACAGTTGACTCCAAGTATTTAACTAATCTACTTTCACCACTTCTACTCCTTGTAACTGCACTATTCCACCGGGGTTCCCTGTCATTCACACACATGTACTCAGTCTTGCTCCTACTGATTTTCATTCCCCTTCTGTCCAGAGGCATATCTCCACATTTCCAGGCTAGACTCAACCTGCTCTCTACTTTCATACAGATCACAATATCATCTGCAAACATCATAGTCCATGGAGACTCCTGTCTGATCTCATATGTCAACCTGCCCATCATGTTTGCAAACAAGAAATGACTCAGGGTTGATCCTTGGTGTAATCCCACCTCCACCTTGAATAAGTCTGTCACTCCTGCTGTACATCTCACCGCTGTCACACTGTCCTTGTTCATGTCCTGCACTACCCGTCCTGCACTACCCGTCCTGCACTACCCGTACACTACCGTACTGTTCTGGATCTTTCCTAAGTGTTTCCAATCTGCAGCTCATCACTAGGTGTTTTAAGTCCCACTGGTTGCACTGGTTTTTCACCTGATAGTTGTGCCTTGTGCCTTGGCTTCTAGCTCTGTTCATTGTGTTCTCAAGTCCTGCTGCCACGTTGTGTTTTGACCACCTGCCGGTTTATACTGACCACGCCCTTTGCCTGATGATTCTGATCTGTTTGCTTCTCTTGGACTGCCTCTCTGTGTACCGGACCCACTGATTTATTCAGTAAATGCCTCTTGAACCAAAGCTTCTCTGTCGAGTCCTACTTTTGTCTCCAGCCTTCTCTGTTTGACAATCCTGATATATATGCCTTTTCCTTACCTTTTGCCACTTCTAAAATTTGCCTCATGCTGCATCTCCTTGAACTACTTTCTTCTTCTCTCTGACTACCCCAACTCTTTTTCCTTATGCTTTCCTGAACATCTTCATTCCATCACCAAGTCTCTTTGTCTTCCTTCTGCTGTCAAGTTGTCACAACCAGTACCTTCCTAGCTGTCTCCCTCACCACATCTGCAGTACTTTTCCAGTTGTCCCAAATTGCTTCTCCTCCATCCAGTGCCTCTCTCACCTGCTCACTGAATTTCACACAACAGTTTTCCTTCTTCAGCTTCCACCATCTGATCCTTTGTTGAGCTCTCACTCTCTTCTTCACCTCTAAAGTCATCCTACAAACCACCATCCTGTGCTGTTTAACTACACTCTCTCCTGCCACCACCTTACAGTTTCCAATTTATTTTAGCTCGTATCTCCTACACAGAATGTAGTCCACCTGAGTCCACTTTTATATGTTACCCTGTGCTCCTCCCTTTTCTTAAAATAGGTATTCACCACAGCCATTTCCATCCTTTTTGCAAAATTATCTACCATCTGTCCTTCCACATACCTGTCCTTGATACCATATTTACCATTACTTCCTCATCACTTAATTTCCCTATGCCAACATGCCCATTGAGGTCCGCTCCGATCACCACTCTTTCATGCTTGGGCACACTCTCCACCCACCTCATCTGTCTCAGAAATTTTCTTTCTCCTCCATCACACAACCTACCTGTGGGGCATATGCACTGATGATATTCATCACCACCCCTTCAATTTCCAACTTCACACTCATCACCCTTTCAGACACTTGGATAACCTCCAACACACCCTTAACATACTCTTAGTTTAAAATGTCCCCAACACCATTCTCTTCCTGTCCTCACCATGATAAAACAACTTGAAGCCACCGCCGATGCTCCTGCTCTTACTTCCCTTCCACTTGGTCTCTTGCACACACAATATGCCTACCTTTCTCCTCTTCATCATGTCAGCCAGCTCTCTCCCTTTACCAGTCATACTACCAACATTCAAAGTCCGACTTTCACTTACATCATTCTAGTTTTCCTTTTCTCCTGCTGTCTCTGGACACGTCCTCCTCCTTTCTCTTCACCCAGTAGTAGCCCAATTTCCAACAGCACCTGTTGGGCAGCAGCACCAATGGCGGTCGTTTTTAAACCAGGCCTCGACCTATCTGGTAGGGAAATTCAGTTTGTACTCTGCATCTTTATTTTGGCTTGTTTTTCACCAGATGCCCTTCCGACATCACTCTACTCATTTATCCAGGCTTGTGATCGACACTCGAGTGTACTGTTTGTACACCTCATATGGCTGAGTTTGGTGCATCAAAGTTAACCACCATGAATGATTTCAAAATCGTATATGTTCTTTTCATTTGGTGAATTACAAGATAAGATCATTTTATTCTTTTTGTGTTATTGCTTACGCAAGCTGAGGATGGAGTAACTCACCCACTTACATTTTTGCTGTACCAGTGAAGTGACCCAGCCTTAAAAAATGATCAAAAAGTTTACTGTCATAAAGTTCAAACTTTCCAACTTTAAATTTCTAATTTTGCAAACAAATCACTTAATCACAACAATGTGCAAGTACAAACCCAGACTGCCTGCGCAGTTAATCTGTCACATTTGTTTTGAGAGGAAGAAACAAATCAACTCATTTGTCTTTTTAGTATGAAATTAAACCAAGCAGGAATCCACAGCCCGCTGCCGAGACTGCAGCACACTCACTAATTACAGCAAGATCAGTTTGTATAAAACACGATATACTAGTGAAGGAACACATTTTAAGCATGAGCCTCCTCTACACTGTGCACATCATCATGAGGTCCTCTTCTTCAATCTGCCAGCATAAAATATATTTCACACGCGAACAAAACAAACAACAGGAAAATGAGCTTGATCAGCAGCTCGTGACTGTGCATGAGCAGCATAAATATCATCCATGTGACATTAAATACAACAGCTACACCAGAGTCCATCATGGATCAGCTTCAGGCTGAATCTACTTACCATTCAAATCATCTTGTTTTAAATGAAGCTGTCAGAAATCATTTCTGAGATCCTGGCGTACCCAGTCCATATCTGACCAATCAGTGGACTAGTGTGGCTATTGAATAGCCCTGATTGGAAATGCAAGATTTGGAGTGGGTGGAGTCCTCGGAATGAGCAAGCACATTGGTGATGGTGGGAAGGGAAAACACTCCAAAACATATTTAGGTTTTACAGGAAGAAACCTCAAGCAGACCAGACTCAGTGGGGTGACCATCTGCTATGACAAGACAAAACAAAAGCACAAGATTCACAGAACATACATTAACAGAAATGTTGCAATTAAATAACCATATATAGTTTTTGGAATGGTGTTTAACTGAACAGATAGACAGACTGCATTCATGAGTCAGAGTCCATGGTGATGCCACACCAGTCACTGAGGCACGAGAGTTCCCCGAGTCCACTTCGAAACAACAAGACCCTCGATTTGTCTCAGAGAACCACAAGTTCCTTGGCTCCTCATCGACTGTGAACCTGTTTTCAGGAGGTCAACCTACAACTGTTCATCATTTCAAATTCTGATACTCACTAAACATCTGCAGGTCTGAAAAATTTCTACACAGTCAATAAACACCTCAGCTCATTATGACAGCCTTCCACACAAACAATATCACCATCATTATCACCGTCATCCACACAAACGATACCCAGCTGAACGTCGCCTGAGTCAACAGATGGCTGACAATTAATGAAGTGATCTTCTGATTCTAAAGAACAGCCCTGTTAACCCCAAAGATGTGAAACAGCTGCAAATCATGAATTATCCACAAACTCTGAATTGCAAAATGTGAATACTGAAAAAATATCTCCCGAAATGTAAATGCAGGTCTCATCAAACGTGAACGCAGATCTCGCCAAATGTAACTCGAAAAACATGAATAACATTAATGATCATAGATATATATCTCTATGATCATAACTCTTAACATTATTCAGAGCATTTGATGGTTGAAGCTCCACAGACATGAACATTATCAAAAAAGCAACACAATACAGAGACTGAAAAACATGCAAAAACAAAAGTTGCAGCTAAGCAGCCACATACGTATAGTCCAGAATTCACAGTCACCAGCTAGTTAAAGAGACGACAACGAGGTGCAGATAATTATGCATATCTTTGTCAGGTTTCACACCTTCTGAATGAAACTGGAAATTGTACAAGTCCCGAATCCAACAAAGCAGGTGTGAAATACGCAAAAACTAATTCTGTCCTCAGAACAGACCGTTAAAGTCTGTTTCTTTCCATGTACATGGTTTTTCCAAACCTTGTTATCTACTGTATTTGTTGGGTACACAGGTTTGTGCTACTATTTACATTTTGTAAACTGCATTTTGTAATTTACACTGTTATTTTACTATTCTTGACACACTTTTTACACATCTAATGCCTGCAAAAAGTTTGTATGTCTATTTTAGTGATGAAAATTACACTTTTTAGTGTGCACATATTGCTTATTTTGCTAGATTACATTACTGTATTATATTTTAAATTTTATTTTAAATTTGAAGTAAAGCAAGGAGTGATTCAGGGACACATTCTCTGCACGCTGTATAAATGTGACAAACTACTGTATTTTCCCTGAGTAAAAGTTGCACATGTCACAAAATGCCTCTTGAACAGGTAAAATGTACAGAAGTCTATATATATACGAGGTCTGCGAGAAAAATAAAGTACCTTTTTATTTTTTAAAAAACTATATGGATTTGAATCACGTGCGATTACATCAGCCAACCTTGAACCCTCGTGCGCATGCGTGAGTTTTTTCACTCCTGTCGGTTACGTCATTTGCCTGTGGGCAGGCTTTGAGTGAGGAGTGGTCCACCTCTCCCGTCGGAATTCCTTTGTCTAACAACTTGCCTGAGAGACTGGCGCTTTGCTTTATCAAAATTTTTCAGAACCTGTGAGGCAGATTGAAGTGGACACTATCGAGAAATTCAGATGGTTTTCGGTGAAAATTTTAACGGCTGGATGAGAGATTATGGAGTGTTACTGTCGCTTTAAGGACTTCCCTCAGAGCGGGACCTCGCGCCGTGCTCTGAGGCGCCGTCGTCAGCCTGTTTCGAGCTGAAAACCTCCAAATTTAAGCCTCTGTTGACCCAGGACGTCGTGAAAGAAAAGAGAAGTTTCAGAAGAGCTCGGGATCAGCAGTTTATCCGGACATTCCACTGTTAAAGGAGATTTTGTAATGAAAGACGTGTGGACGGATTGGCGCGTTGGCAGGCAGCCAGCGGCGTGCCGCCACAGGAAAAACACCTCCGTGTTGATAACCATTTGTAAAAACCAGGCGGCTTTTGATGGCTTTCAGTAGAGTGAGTATCTGAGAATTGTTTAACAGCTGGACATGATCCAACTTGTCCTTAAGGCTTCCAACGGAGGTGTTTTTATGTATGTATATATAGATATATATATATATGTATATATATATGAATTATGTATATATGTATATGTATATATATGATTATGTATATATGTATGTATATATATATGATTATGTATATATGTATATGTATATATATGATTATGTATATATGTATGTAATATATATGATTATGTATATATGTATGTATATATATATGTTATGTATATATATGTATATATATGATTATGTATATATATGATTAGTATATATATGTATATATATGATTATGTATATATATATGTATATATATGATTATGTATATATATGTATATATAGATTATTATATATATGTATATATGTAATGTATATATATATATGTATGTATATATATATGTATGTATATATATATATGTATGTATATATTGTATATATGTACACTCAACAAAAATATAAACGCAACACTTTTGGTTTTGCTCCCATTTTGCAAGAGATGAACTCAAAGACCTAAAACTTTTTCCACACACAATATCACCATTTCCCTCAAATATTGTTCACAAACCAGTCTAAATCTGTGATAGTGAGCACTTCTCCTTTGCTGAGATAATCCATCCCACCTCACAGGTGTGCCATATCAAGATGCTGATTAGACACCATGATTAGTGCACAGGTGTGCCTTAGCCTGTCCACAACAAAAGGCCACTCTGAAAGGTGCAGATTTGTTTTATTGGGGGGATACCAATCAGTATCTGGTGTGACCACCATTTGCCTCATGCAGTGCAACACATCTCCTTTGCATAGTGTTGATCAGGTTGTCAATTGTGGCCTGTGGAATGTTGGTCCACTCCTGTTCAATGGCTGTGCCGAAGTTGCTGGATATTGGCAGGAACTGGTACACGCTGTCGTATACGCCGGTCCAGAGCATCCCAAACATGCTCAATGGGTGACATGTCCGGTGAGTATGCCGGCCATGCAAGAACTGGGACATTTTCAGCTTCCAAGAATTGTGTACAGATCCTTGCAACATGGGGCCGTGCATTATCCTGCGGCAACATGAGGTGATGTTCTTGGATGTATGGCACAACAATGGGCCTCAGGATCTCGACACGGTATCTCTGTGCATTCAAAATGCCATCAATAAAATGCACCTGTGTTCTTCGTCCATAACAGACGCCTGCCCATACCATAACCCCACCCCACCATGGGCCACTCGATCCAATATTGACATCAGAAAACCGCTCACCCACACGACGCCACACATGCTGTCTGCCATTGCCCTGGACAGTGTGAACCGGGATTCATCCGTGAAGAGAACACCTCTCCAACGTGCCAAACGCCAGCGAATGTGAGCATTTGCCCACTCAAGTCGGTCACGACGACGAACTGGAGTCAGTTCGAGACCCCGATGAGGACGACGAGCATGCATATGAGCTTCCCTGAGACGGTTTCTGACAGTTTGTGCAGAAATTCTTTGGTTATGCAAACCGATTGTTTCAGCAGCTGTCCGAGTAGCTGGTCTCAGACGATCTTGGAGGTGAACATGCTGGAGTGGAGGTCCTGGCTGGTGTGGTTACACGTGGTCTGCGGTTGTGAGGCTGGTTGGATGTACTGCCAAATTCTCTGAACGCCTTTGGAGACGGCTTATGGTAGAGAAATGAACATTCAATACACGAGCAACAGCTCTGGTTGACATTCCTGCTGTCAGCATGCCAATTGCATGCTCCCTCAAATCTTGCGACATCTGTGGCATTGTGCTGTGTGATAAAACTGCACCTTTCAGAGTGGCCTTTTATTGTGGGCAGTCTAAGGCACACCTGTGCACTAATCATGGTGTCTAATCAGCATCTTGGTATGGCACACCTGTGAGGTGGGGTGGATTATCTCAGCAAAGGAGAAGTGCTCACTATCACAGATTTAGACTGGTTTGTGAACAATATTTGAGGGAAATGGTGATATTGTGTATGTGGAAAAAGTTTTAGATCTTTGAGTTCATCTCATACAAAATGGGAGCAAAACCAAAAGTGTTGCGTTTATATTTTTGTTGAGTATATATGTATATATGTATATATATATATATATATATATATGTATATATATATATATGATTATTGTATATATATATAATATATATATATATATTGTATATGTATATATGTGTATATATGTATAATGTGTATATATGTATATATGTGTATATATATATATATATATGTATATTATGTATATATATATGTTATATGTATATACACACACCCCATCGGAGTATAAGTAGCATATTTATTCTGTATCATCAGCTCTTTAATTTGTGATTTTTGTGTATTTTTACTATTACCATTCATTCTTATGTCACTGAAGTTTATTTTGTTTAGTGCTTTGGTTCCTGGGAAATACAAATAGTTATTATAGTTTTTTATATTAATAACAGACATTTTTTTTTTTCAGTAGTCGGAGGACCTTCCAAGCTAGTTCAAAAAGAAAAAACAAATCCTAACTTATACTCTAGGAAATATGACACTTGATCACTACATTTAATGTAATTCTCCATGCTACTCATTTTTTAAAGAAGTTGAAGAAATTGCTTTTGCTAAACCAGTAACACATTATCTAAATATCATCAATTATAATCAATTACAATTAATTATAAACAATAAGCAAACAAAAACATCATCAACAACAACAGATTTTTAAATTTTGTATTTCACATCCTTTCATGTAACAGTGACTAATTTTTCAAAAATATTTATTTCTTTATTCTAACATGATTTCTGTTAAAAGAAAAATGCTGGAAAACCTTTTCTTAAGCACTACTCTTTTCTACTAATACAAGCAACAGGTTTACCATCATGTCCCACAGCAGACTGTGCTCAAGGTTCTTGAAATTAAACAATGTCTCCGCCTGGTGGACATTTATCATTAATGCAAGTACAACCCCAATTCCAATGAAGTTGGAAAGTTGTGTAAAATGTAAATAAAAACACAATACAATGATTTGCAAATCCTCTTCAACCTATATGCAATTGAATACACCGCAAAGCCAAGATATTTAATGTTCAAACTGATAAACTTTATGTTTTTGTGCAAATATTTACTCATTTTGAAATGGATGCCTGCAACACATTTCAAAAAAGCTGGGACAGGGCAACTAAAGACTGGGAAAGATGATGAATGCTCAAAGAACACCTGTTTCAAAACAGGTGAGTGCCATGGTTGAGTATAAAAGGAGCATCCCAAAAAGGCTCAGCCGTTCACAAGCAAAGATGGGGCGAGGATCACCACTTTGTGAACAACTGTGTGAAAAAAATAGTCCAACAGTTTAAGAACAATGTTTCTCAACGTTCAATTGCAAGGAATTTAGGGATTCCATCAGCTACAGTCCATAAATAATCAGAAGATTCAGAGAATCTGGAGAAGTTTCTACACGTAAGCAGCAAAACCGAAAACAAACACTGAATGCCTGTGAGCTTCCATCCCTCAGGTGGCACTGCATTAAAAACCAACATCATTGTGTAAAGGATCTTACCGCGTGGGCTCAGGAACACTTCAGAAAACTATTGTCAGTTAACACAGTTCGTCTCTACATCTACAAGTTCAAGTTAAAACTCTACCATGCAAAGTGAAAGTCATACATCAACAACATCCAGAAATGCCGCTGCCTTCTCTGGGCCTGAGCTCATTTGAAATGGACAGACGCAAAGTGGAAAAGTGTGCTGTGGTCTGATGAGTCCACATTTCAAATTGTTTTTGTAAATCATGGACGTTGTGTCCTCTGGACAAAAGAGGACAAAGACCATCCAGATTGTTACCAGCACAAAGTTCAAAAGCCAGCATCTGTGATGGTATGGGGGTGCGTTAGTGCCCATGGCATGGGCAACTTACACATCTGTGATGGCACCATCAATGCTGAAAGGTACATCCAGGTTCTGGAGCAACACATGCTGCCATCCAAGTAACGTCTTTTTCAGGGACGTCCCTGCTTATTTCAGCAAGACAATCCAAAGCCACATTCTGCACGTGTTACAACAGCATGGCTTCGTAGTAAAAGAGTGCGGGTACTAGACTGGCCTGCCTGCAGTCCAGACCTGTCACCCATTGAAAATGTGTGATGCATTATGAAGCGCAAAATATGTTAAAAGAGACCCTGGACTGTTGAACAACTGAAGTCGTACATGAAGCAATGTTGATTAATGCTGGCAAATTATACAGTATTTTTTGTCTTTCTGATGCCTGATTCTGTTTTTTCTCTGTTTAAGGTGCAGCTCCATCCAGAGATGGGAGTTGTGTTGTGTTGGTGACCCTGCTGTCCTGTGCACCAACAGCAGTTCTTGTATATTCGTCCGTGAATTGTTCTGTGAATTATTTCTGTAATTTATGTCTGTAGCATGGCCCAAGCAGAGGGTCACCTCTTAGAGTCTGGTCTGCTTGAGGTTTCTTCTTCAGAGGGAGTTTTTCCTTACCACTGTTGCTCTGGGGGTTGGTAAGGTTAGACCTTACCTGTGTGAAGCGCCTTGATGCAACTCTGTTGTGATTTGGTGCTATATAAAGGAAAATAAATTGAAATTGAAGTGAAGCAAGAATGGGAAAGAATTCCACCTACAAAGCTTCAACAATTAGTGTCTTCAGTTCCCAAACGCTTATTGAGTGTTGTTAGAAGGAAAGGTGATGTAACACAGTGATAAACATACCACTGTTCCAGCTTTTTTGAAACGTGTTGCAGACATCCATTTCAAAATGAGCAAATATTTGTGCAAAAACAATAAAGTTTATCAGTTTGAACATTAAATATCTTGTCTTTGTGGTGTATTCAATTGAATACAGGTTGAAGAAGATTTGCAAATCATTGTATTCTGTTTTTATTTACATTTTACACAACGTCCCAACTTAATTGGAATTGGGGTTGTACCATAATATTTTGCCAAGAGCTCTAGTAATATGTTTTCTGGTAAACATGCCACATTTCTCCATGTAATGTGGAGTTGTGTCAGGAAGGGCATCTGGCGTAAAATTTGTGTTAATTCAACATGATGATCCACCTCGGATTTGCTGCAGTCACCCCAACTGCAAACAAGGAAGCAGCCAAAGGGACTTACTTTAATAGGGTAAAATACTTCAGTGATCCACGTTACATACGGTGTGTGTGCAAGAAGTGCCTGTTATTTAGATGTTACGGATTAATGAAATCCAATATCCAATGAGAAATAGAATATTATGAACATTATTTAAAAAGAAAAAGTCAAGGTGAGAGATACAAAAAGAGCATTAAAAGGATTGATGTTGCCAGAGACGTTCATAGAGGAGATCATATTTCGTGCACAAAAGAAGAAGTGTCACTAAGCAGGATTTAGTTTCTCCTGCTGTCTGCTTCAGAGCCGGTGATTACTGTCAGCCAGACTTGACTGATGTCATATGACGTGCACGCAGTGCGCTTGATGGGCCTTCAGGACACGAGTCGATCAGGCTGATCAAATCAATTGCTTATCTTCTTTGACTTTAAGACAAAATCAAAATCAATCCAGGAAAGTCAAGGACACACTCATGAAACAGCATGAAAACAATGGCCATTTATCAGTGTGTCGGTGAAGGAATTTGTCATTTAGCCGTTTTCATATCGACCTGAAAGAAACACTGAAAAAGTAATGACAGCTTGAAACTGCTGACGAGCTGCAGAAAAAAAAAAAAAAAAAATCAATGCCAATGATCGGTGCTGGAAAGCTGAGCTTCAACTCTCACTGCCCATAAAATGCTCCTTAATTTCCACACCTATCCTCTAACTGTCTATCCATCCATCTGTTATGGTTCACTTTAGTCATGTTTAATTAATTCCATAATGTTCTCGTTAAATTGTGGCATGATATTTAGCGATCATGGAGTTACACCCCATCTCATCTAAATGCTGTAAAAAGCAGCACAGGGGAAATGAATGAAGCAAATGAACTGATTTGCTAATATGTCACAATTTGACTTTAATGATTTAAAGATGTTAAAATATAAAAATGCATTTTGTTGTTCTTCTCTGTGGCTTTGCTGCTGTCTTTACAATAGAATGACGGCCCATGCCTTTGGGCCCTGGTGCTTCGTACTGTATGGTTGTGATAACCAGGAACCTAATGGGACAACTGGATGCATTTGGTACCAGATGGCTTCTGTGTTGAGGGAACATCAGCTGCAATATTTTGACCTTGTGGCTCATTTGGCATATCAAATGTCATATACATAAAAGTACCATAAGTTGGTGTTTTTAACTAGTTTGCAAGGTCATGCATCTTATACTATATATATATATATATATATTATAATATTATTATAATATATATATATATATATATATATATATATATATATATATATATATATAAAAATCACACATTCATTATTATTATTATGATTACTATTTTATATAGAACTTTCATCAAAGTACGCAACAAAATATATTCCAAAAATGAAAGAATAAATGCCAGTAATAAAAAAAAAAGTACATGACAACAACACACAAAAATCCCAAATTAAAAAGCTGGTAACACAGAAAAAGGTGTAACTTATACTCAGGAAATACAGTACTCACTGTGTACTCCTTATTTGAAATATTACCATCTATACCTGTTGTTTGATAATTGTAGAGTGATTTACAGGCTTTATATTTTGGCAAAACATGAGCTCAGTAGCAAAATATGGAGGTTTTTGGGTTAGGGGATGTGCAAATCAACAAAATAATAATAACAGGCCAATTGATTTATACCACTTATTTTAGAATGTTTTATTCATTCATCTTCTACCGCTTAGTCTAATTAAGGGTCGCGGGGGGCTGGAGACTGTTCCAGCACTCATAGAGCGTGAGGCGGGGTACACCCAGGACAGGACGCCAGTCTGTCGCAGGGCCACAAATAGACAAACAAACACAGACACACCCACACACACACCTACGGACAATTTTAAAGAGTCCAATCCACCTAACCCGCATGTCTTTGGATGTGGGAGGAAACCGGAGCACCCAGAGGAAACCCACGCAAACACGGGGAGAACATGCAAACTCCACACAGAAAGGCCACGGGAATTGAACCCACGACCTTCTCGCTGTGAGGCAACAGTGCTAACCACTAAGCCACCATGCTGCCCTAGAATGTTTTATTTTTTCCTTATATTTATTACTTATTCTATAATGTAATGGAATATAATACATAATAATCTTTATGATAGAAGTAATACAATGATGTGATAATTACAAACATTCCAATCTCATTTGCTGTTGTACTGTATATACTGTTATACTGTATATATTTTCAAGAGTTACTGCACCTGTCATCTCTATTATCGATGCATTAATTTGGGATTTTTGTGCATTGTTGTAGTGTACTTCTTATTTTGGCATTTATTCTTTTACAATTGTAGTTTATTTTGATTAGTGCTTTGATTCCTGTGAAAGTCCTATATAAACAGTTACTATATAATATTATTATTATGAATAAGAAATGCATGAATTCTCAGTATGTAAGTTGCAGGACCTCACAAACTGGTACAAAAATCTAAACAAAACATGCGACTACGGCATGCTTGAAGTATGCAATCAAAACGAGTTTTTAACCTTCCCTTTCCCCTTTTGGAGGTACAAGTGAGAAACCTAAAGACAAGACTTTTGGACAATTTAATAAACTGTTACACAATTATATTTTGCCGCATTCTATTTTTGCCACATACTGGGAAGTATAGGATGTCCAGATATCCCACACATATGGGTCTAGCTATGTTTTTGCACATTGCCATGGTTCTTACAGAATTTTGTTGTGATTTAAGTATTCTTATGTGATCATTTTACTTTTAGACAGATTTAAATATATTTTCTTTTAGACAGATTTAGTTTTTGTCAGGTTTTTAAGCACGATGCATCTAAAACGTCCCAAGCATTGGGACATTTTAGTTTTCAGATAAAACTGAAGTTATTGTACTTGGCCCCACAAATCTTAGAAACATGGTGTCTAACCAGATCCTTACTCTGGATGGCATTGCCCTGGCCTCTAGTAATACTGTGAGAAATCTTGGAGTCATTTTTGATCAGGATATGTCATTCAAAGCGCATATTAAACAAATATGTAGGACTGCTTTTTTGCATTTACGCAATATCTCTAAAATCAGAAAGGTCTTGTCTCAGAGTGATGCTGAAAAACTAATTCATGCATTTATTTCCTCTAGGCTGGACTATTGTAATTCATTATTATCAGGTTGTCCTAAAAGTTCCCTAAAAAGCCTTCAGTTAATTCAAAATGCTGCAGCTAGAGTACTGACGGGGACTAGAAGGAGAGAGCATATCTCACCCATATTGGCCTCTCTTCATTGGCTTCCTGTTAATTCTAGAGTAGAATTTAAAATTCTTTTACTTATAAGGTTTTGAATAATCAGGTCCCATCTTATCTTAGGGACCTCGTAGTACCATATCACCCCAATAGAGCGCTTCGCTCTCAGACTGCAGGCTTACTTGTAGTTCCTAGGGTTTGTAAGAGTAGAATGGGAGGCAGAGCCTTCAGCTTTCAGGCTCCTCTCCTGTGGAACCAGCTCCCAATTCAGATCAGGGAGACAGACACCCTCTCTACTTTTAAGATTAGGCTTAAAACTTTCCTTTTTGCTAAAGCTTATAGTTAGGGCTGGATCGGGTGACCCTGAACCATCCCTTAGTTATGCTGCTATAGACGTAGACTGGGGGGGTTCCCATGATGCACTGAGTGTTTCTTTCTCTTTTTGCTCTGTATGCACCACTCTGCATTTAATCATTAGTGATCGATCTCTGCTCCCCTCCACAGCATGTCTTTTTCCTGGTTCTCTCCCTCAGCCCCAACCAGTCCCAGCAGAAGACTGCCCCTCTCTGAGCCTGGTTCTGCTGGAGGTTTCTTCCTGTTAAAAGGGAGTTTTTCCTTCCCACTGTAGCCAAGTGCTTGCTCACAGGGGGTCGTTTTGACCGTTGGGGTTTTACATAATTATTGTATGGCCTTGCCTTACAGTATAAAGTGCCTTGGGGCAACTGTTTGTTGTGATTTGGCACTATAAAAAAAAATTGATTGATTGATTGATTGATTGGGGATGTACCAACTGCCTGCCTAGGTGGTTGTCATCCAGAACCCAAGGTCTTCTGTAGTGTGGTAGATGCAGCAGCAGGTGGCAGCAGCACATGCTCCCAGACCTGGACTGACCAACAATATCATACTATACACCCCTGTCACACTTTAACGATTTAGCTTGCATATGCCGCGTGCATTAAAAATGCTGGCATATGCAGGTGTATGTCTGATAAGTTATGGGTAAGTTTTGGTTAAGATTAGAGCGTGTTGAAGCACACTGATGTACATCGTAATATGGCGAGTATGTCAAAAAATTTTGGGCATGCACAATATTTTTGACGCATGCCAGTGTATGTCTCATATGTGCCACATATGCAGGCCATACGTTGTAGGTAAATTATGCTATTGTTGACACACGTTACTTGTAAGTTACTCATAAGTCGAAATACATCCATTGATGCTGCCCATTGATTGGCTGAACAACTGAAAGTTGCAGTCCTCAGATGAACATTAAATATTAAAACTATTCACACACTGAGTAAATATAAAGTCTTAATCTGACGTGTTTATTTCAGTCAGATTCATCATCACAGCCTGACAAAACCTATCCACATAGTGTCCTGATTTTGGAAAACGACATCTGAAAATACTTTAATATCTTGTCGTGACTGAAGAAAGGCTGCATTTTTAAAGAAATCCTCTGTGTTTGTCTGCTTCCGGTGTGTTTCTCAGCCTGAACCAGGGGACGCCGGCGCTTTGTACCCTAACAGGAAAATTAACTTATTTAAAACTTGAAAGAGTCACAGTGCCTCATTCATTCACGCCAGCGTTTATCACAGACATCAGTCGAATCTTCAGCATTCTGCACGCAATGAAAAAAAAAACCATTATCCACCAAGACAAAATAAAATAAAATAAATCTTAAAAAATGTTAAATTACTCTGTTTGGCCTCCGTGTGGAGTGGAGAGGATGCACGACAGTGTATGCTTGCTTGATGACGTGCTTGCCAATATTTATATGTTCTGCCTGCCAAACAAGAGTTCTGCCAGAGCTGGAAATGCAAACCAAGGCAGACTTAACCGTTCCGACCCGCACCATACCGTGCAGTACTGACCTGGACCGCTTAGTGGAAATGGGACTGTCAGCATTTGCTAAATCTGGCGCATTTGTCATATGTCGGCATATGCTGGTAAATCGTCAGGGTGTGGACAGGGCCCTAAGTTCACTTTAATGCAACACTCGGATGTATCTTCTGAGCTGCAATCGGTAACATGATGTAGTCAACTGGTCTTTCCTCCGCTATGTGGAAACGTTGATGGAAACAGATGGAGCCTCTTTAAATAACACCAGGAGGCTGAGCTTTTCCAAAAATAAAGAAGCAAATCTCGTAGTCTTGACCGAGCTCGTGAGCTAAGCAGTTATTCCACATCACCTTCAAAAGAACACTGAGCCTGTCGGTGCCTGCGTCACATTCTACACCGTTACTGACAACGTGCGGCACGGGAGCAGACGACATTAGATACGCTTGTTCTTAAAGAATTTAGGCTTCTCTTTCAGGCGTTCACACGGTGATGTAATGTTTGGAGGCATGCCATCTCCATGGATACCTGAAATCTGACAAGATGACCTTGGAAGTGGTTTTATTCTCGGTGGATTCCCGCTCTGATGTGAAGTGTGAAGAATCGGTTCTTTGAAGAGATTTGTGACAGTCTGGTAGACGGAGAGACAGACAGACAGAAAACCTGAGGCTCAAACAGCTCAAACACTTAATCTCAAGATAAAAGGAAGAACTTCTGCTCCTGCTTTTATAGTTTTAAAGGGAAATGACTGCACTCTGTCAGAGTGAACACGGATGGTTGAACCATCAAACAGCTGCTAAAACTAGTTTCAGCAGACAGGAAACACAGATATAGCTGATATCTGACCCACTCCATTATCTTTTGGGTGAGATACGAACTTACAATACTACGTGAACACTGCTGGACTTCTACATCTTCTGGTAGTACATGTGGCGTCACTCCTG
This sequence comes from Thalassophryne amazonica, assembly GCF_902500255.1. Classification (NCBI taxonomy): domain Eukaryota; kingdom Metazoa; phylum Chordata; class Actinopteri; order Batrachoidiformes; family Batrachoididae; genus Thalassophryne; species Thalassophryne amazonica. The sequence goes on along the minus strand of NC_047110.1, from coordinate 106,154,586 downwards.
AATGGCAACTTGAAGTCTGCGTGTTTGCTGAGAAGACGTTGATGTGCACAAGTGCTGAAGTAACAGCGGCAACAGCAGAGCAAGGGCGCAATTTAGAACTAGAAATTGGGGGGACAAAGTGCGAGGCCCGAAGCCCATAGGCCGGGGGTCTGGGGGCCTAAAGGGGCCAACGGTTTCTAGATAAGCTCAGATGCATTCTGAGAACCAGAACAGTAATTTTAATGTTTTGAGAAGACCATAAAGTGGACACCATTTGACTTATGCCATTTGAAACTGTGGATATAAGTACTTTATTCTGAGAATAGCCAGCATCGATTTTATTAACATCCTGGTGTAAATAAGGTATCACCACATGTGTAGAACTGAAAAAGAATGATAGGTTGAGTTTTCATTAAAAAAAACAACTGCAATGTGGTAAAATGTGTTCATAAATATGAAAGAACGGGCTCTTAATAATAATTAACTATCGCATACTGATTTTTTTTTCTCAAGATTTGTTTTTGCATAAGTTTGAAAAAACAACAGATCATAAGTTTTGGATAAATTACTTATCATGAATTTAATTTTCGAAGTGGCACTAATGACAACACTCATACTGAACATAATTTTGCTTGCACAGACTGATTTTGGAGATCAAGCAATAATTGCAGATGGGCTTTCTGAGGTCCCAGATAGCTTTTCTGATTTCCTTTTCGAACTTTCAGAATTTAGTAAATTAGCATATGGTCCATTGATGCTTATGTGTAGACACTAGTCCCTAGAGGCAACTATTTTTTGTTTCAAATCTGGGCAAATGCAGTCCCAGAAAATTCAGAATGTGACAAACAAGAAACAGGTGTTGTAAACAAGTCAGTGTTGCTAAAAATACAAACTTGCAGAAACAAAGATACTATTCTGACATGGTTTGCACATAAGACTGACATAGCATGTTTCAAGTACACATATATGTCAGAAGGTGGGGGGGACATACCATATTCTGTCCCCCCTGGTTGAAAAGGTGGGGGGGACATGTCCCCCTATCCCCCACCAAATTGCGCCCATGCAGCAGAGTATAGTTTTCACCAGATCAAACTATTATTTGGATAGACATCTAGAGGTGATTAAATTTTGGAGCACTTTGGACAAAGGTCAAGGAAAACCTGTTCTGAAAATACCCGCTTTTTTGTATAGCTCAAGAACCGAGAACCCTAGATGGATCAAACTTAGTGGAAATATTACTTAGATAGCTATCTAGAGGTGATTATACCCCCCCCCCCCCCCCACACGCACACACGCACACACATATACATCAAGATGAACCATCTTTGAACTTGTCCAAGGTCTGTGTCCCAAGAACTTTTCCTCTGAATTTCAAGAGCCTGGCAGGAATAGGACTGGACTTATAGTGAGCACGGACAGACAGGCGGATGAAAAGCCTTCGTAATACCTGATGGCCATATTTGATGGACTCTGGTATAAAAAAATCAAATCATATGTGTAGGATGACCAATGAAAACTGCTTTGTATTTGGTCAAATAAGTAATGAAGTTGCCGTCAGTTCCTTGCACCTGATTGGCTGTTACATTCTGATTTCAATGAGATTAGTCACATGATCACTTGAAACGTCGAGAAAAGTTTCTTCAGCTGTTTTATGTAAGCAAGAGTGAGTTTCCTTAAAAAAATCATTTGTGGCAAAGTACGACTCTAATGCCGCGTTCACACCGGGCGCGATCAGACGCTACAAATTCGCGGGGGTCGCTTGGCGACGGACGCGCCTCCTTCGCCCGGTGTGTCGCTCTGCTTTTGCTGTGAAAATTTGCCCCGGTGCATCATCAAATAGGAGGAGCTTCCATTCCGCTCGCCGGCTCCGGTTGTCAGTCAAGTTAACATGACGGACCTTGATCACACGGAGCGAGTTGTGGAAAGCTCCCAATACAGGGAGTATCATTATTTGCTGCAGGAGCTGCGTCTGGATGATGGCCGCTTTCAGTGGTCCTTCCACCTCTGCAGGACCCAGTTTGAGGACCTCCTGTCCCGTTCACGCGCGCACATGTAAACAATTTTAAAAAAGAAAGAAACTCCGCTGCTTGCTGCTGGGCTGCTGCTTGCTCTTCCCCCCAAAAAAACTCTGTCATAATTGTGTTTAGAAACCAGTCACCATTTGCTTTATTATACATCTGTGTATTTAATAAAATAATCTCCATGGATGATATGCCCGCGCGCACACGTAAAATAAAAAGAAAAAGAAACTCCGCTCCCCGCTGCTGTGGGGCTGCTGCTCACTCCAAAAACTCTGTCATAATTGTGAAATAAAGGACAAAAGAGACATAAGTCCTGCTCACAGGCTGCTACCAGAGACAGGACATGTTCACATCTTCGGTCAAACTCCAGACAGATAAAAAAGTTCTGTTATGTGGGCCGCTGAAGAGGAGGTACTGCTGGCCCACCACCACCAGAGGGCACCCTGCTTGGAGTGCGGGCTCCAAGCACGAGAGGGCACCAGACCCAGAAGAAGTGACAGCTGTCATTCTTCCTCTGCACCAGCTGTCACTCGTTCATCATCATCATCACCATAAAGGCTGGACTGCAACTCCACCTCCTCGCCGAGAAATCGACTACCAGTACCAAAGTAATTTCTCTGCTGACTTGAACTTCTATTGCAGCCGTTTTTCCTGGAGTGTTGCCTTATCTAGAGGACTGGCGTTTGGTGTGACAGCGACGGCTTCGCCCCACACCCCATCTCAGATAAGTGGTTGACCAGGAGCTGCACGAGTGTGTGTGATTTGGAGGTGGAGGTGCTCCCTCCTAACTGTATTTGGACTGTGAATTACTGAGTGTGCGGACTCACACTCACACATATATCTCTGCTTTCTACCAGCAGTACCAGGGTCGACAGCCGAAGACAGAGGCCACCTGGGGACTCGGGACTTGGCGGCTCCGGTGTTCCTCAGACCGTTGGTGGTGGAGGCCGTGTGGGACGCGGCTTCTCTCTCGTCAGGGGTCTTCTATCTTCGAGCCTGCCCACACGTCACCTGGTGTTTTTGACTCTGCAAATTCTGTGACTTTAGTTGTGTATTATCACAACATTAAATTGTTACCTTTTGGCTTACTCATTGTCCGTTCATTTGCGCCCCCTGTTGTGGGTCCGTGCTACGACACCTTTCCCAACAAGTTCAGATTTTTCAACTTGGGGAGGAGGGCAACGTGACGTGATGCAACGCAATATCACGCCACAAACGCGCCAATCGCTCAAAATCACTTCATTCGCGTCCATCACGTCGCGCTGCGTGACTTTGCGCCAAAACGCGTCATTCCGTAGGGATTACATGGCAACATGTCGCTGCTGTCGCTCACGTCGCGCCCGGTGTAAACGCAGCATAATAAAATATGAACCCATCACACAGGAGGAAGAACGCCAACACGTTTTGTTTGTTTGTTCCTCAGGAGTCACAGAGAAAAAAAAAATCCTCTTTGGATAAACTGATTAAATTGGCCGAAAAGTGAATATTTAAAGTAGACCTGCATTGAAATAAATGTGGTCAGATTTCAGAAATAAATAGCTGATATGTATTTATAAGACCCTTGTGAATGCAGTAAAGTAAATCTGTAAGCCCAAATTTGTAATTCAGCGGAGAAATCTTTGTTTAAAAATGACAAATTTGCAGCTAAAATTTAGCCCTCTGTGAAAACAGTTTGTACATCATTTCCATGACGACGCGCTCCCGCCTTCAGTCCGATCCCGCATTGAAATTGATTTTATCTGTTAGTAATGTTACTTATACACGTCCTGGTTTCAACATCCAAAAGTAAGCTGCAATGAATGTGAGATACAGATCTGTGTGCTCAGATCAGCAACGACATCGACAGCGGGCGCCGTTCCTCTCCCGCTCTCTGCCTCCGCTACGCTCGCTGTTTTAATGCAAAGCGACCGGTACACCTGTTGCGGCAAAATCCACAGCACCACACGTCTCGGCATTCGGAGCCCCAGAGCTCCATGGACGCTGAGAGAGGTTTATATTTTTAATGACTGGGATTCTTTGCGGGTCTCGCCTCCATATCCCGCGATGGTACCAGAGGCGAAAGACAGTAGATTTTCATTGAGACACCACTCAATCAAATGGGCGTATGAAAAAGTCCCCCAAAATAATTTTCAAGCACAAATAAAAGAAATGTGTACTCACCAAACGTGCCACACGACAATATGAAGTTTTAAAAAAGTAGATCCTTCCGTATAAGACAAGAAAAAGGTGCAGATGCAAACTGACGTAAATCCACAAATTACAATTGGCGCAATGCATGCTGGGAGAGGGTCCGTGACGTCTCGGCAGCGTCCATGATGAGAGGGACAATTTGCGGAGGGCTAAATGTTAGCTGTAAATTTGTCATTTTCAAATGAAGATTTCTCCGTTGAATGACAGATCTGGGCTTGCAGATTTACTTTACTACATTCAGAAGGATCTCATGTGTAAATGTAAGTCATTTTTTGGTCCAAAGATCTGACTGCATTTTTTTCAATGCAGGTCTCCTTTAATGAATCAGTCTCTCTTGTCTTTAATTTCTATGAATGTGAGCACTCTGGAGTGTCACTAACAGAGAAAAGATCTTTGTTGGTGTCATTTGCACAGTTAAATCATATGACTTAAGCACATTATTAAATCTGAAAGACTCCAATAACCTAAAATGCTCCTTCAGACAGATTGGCATCAGGAGGGTTTGACCTTAGCGGCCGGCAGCAAGATGAAAAGATGGAGAGATGATCTCCACATCGATCTTAGTCTGAGGTAGAGGAGAATCTCTTCAATGGGAAAAAAGACAGTAGAGTCTGTGGAGATGACTGAGACCATGACGTGGTCGTCTTCTTCATGCTTTGATTTATTTCACCTCACTGACAACTGATTTCGCCGCTCCTCGTTGTGATTAGATCTATAGTGGGACAGCAGCGTTTCAGCACTCAAAAAGGCACTCAGGAGAGTCCATGCCACCTCTAAGGCCACACAGTCCTTTAATTATAAAACTCAAACCAAATTCCACTCCTTCGTCCATTCTAGTGGAGCACCAAGTCCAGAAAGGATCACAAATCTAGACGCTGATGATCTAGACCAAAATAAACTTTAGGTTAGACAGTTATATAGTGGAGTTGATTGTGCAGTTGTTCAACTTTGATTTTGATCACTCATCTTTCATCACTGAGCTTTGCTCCTGATTCTTGACCTTTAATCCTAAATACTCTGGTTTGATCCTGATTGGAGAATTTACATCCTAATCACTCATCTTTGATCGCTGAGCTTTACCACAATTTCTGACCTGTGATTCAAAATACTCATCTTTGATCCAGTTTGTGAATATTCGATCAAGCTTGCTCATCTTTTGTCACTGACCTTTGATCTGAAATTCTCATCTCTGATGCTTATCCCTCATCTCTTATCTTGATTGTGGAACAGTGCTCCTGATCACTCGTCTTTGACCTTGACTGCCACTAACCTTTGATTCTGGTCAGTCCATTTTGATTATCAGCAAGCACTTGGCGACAGTGGGAAGGAAAAACTCCCTTTTAAAAGGAAGAAACCTCCAGCAGAACCAGGCTCAGGGAGGGGCAGTCTTCTGCTGGGACTGGTTGGGGCTGAGGGAGAGAATCAGGAAAAAGATGCTGTGGAGGGGAGCAGAGATCATCACTAATGATTAAATGCAGAGTCGTGCATACAGAGCAAAAAGAGAAAGAAAACACTGAGTGCATCATGGGAACCCGCCAGCAGTCTAAGTCTATAGCAGCATAACTAAGGTTCAGGGTGGTTCAGGGACACCTGATCCAGCCCTAACTATAAGCTTTAGCAAAAAGGAAAGTTTTAAGCCTAATCTTAAAAGTAGAGAGGGTGTCTGTCTCCCTGATCTGAATTGGGAGCTGGTTCCACAGGAGAGGAGCCTGAAAGCTGAAGGCTCTGCCTCCGATTCTACTCTTACAAACCCTAGGAACTACAAGTAAGCCTGCAGTCTGAGAGCGAAGCGCTCTATTGGGGTGATATGGTACTATGAGGTCCCTAAGATAAGATGGGACCTGATTATTCAAAACCTTATAAGTAAGAAGAAGAATTTTAAATTCTATTCTAGAATTAACAGGAAGCCAATGAAGAGAGGCCAATATGGGTGAGATATGCTCTCTCCTTCTAGTCCCTGTCAGTACTCTAGCTGCATCATTTTGAATTAACTGAAGGCTTTCAGGGAACTTTTAGGACAACCTGATAATAGTGAATTACAATAGTCCAGCCTAGAGGAAATAAATGCATGAATTAGTTTTTCAGCATCACTCTGAGACAAGACCTTTCTAATTTTAGAGATATTGCGCAAATGCAAAAAAGCAGTCCTACATATTTGTTTAATATGCGCATTGAATGACATATCCTGAACAAAAATGACTCCAAGATTTCTTACAGTATTACTAGAGGTCAGGGTAATGCCATCCAGAGTAAGGATCTGGTTAGACACCATGTTTCTAAAATTTGTGGGGCCAAGTACAATAACTTCAGTTTTATCTGAGTTTAAAAGCAGGAAATTAGAGGTCATCCATGTCTTTATGTCTGTAAGACAGTCCTGCAGTTTAGCTAATTGGTGTGTGTCCTCTGGCTTCATGGATAGATAAAGCTGGGTATCATCTGCGACAATGAAAATTTAAGCAATGCTGTCTAATAATACTGCCTAAGGGAAACACACAGAACCTTGTGGAACTCCACAATTAACCTTAGTCTGTGAAGAAGATTCCCCATTTACATGAACAAATTGTATTCTATTAGATAAATATGATTCAAACCACCGCAGCACAGTGCCTTTAATACCTATGGCATGCTCTAATCTCTGTAATAAAATTTTATGGTCAACAGTATCAAAAGCACACTGAGGTCTAACAGAACAAGCACAGAGATGAGTCCACTGTCTGAGGCCATAAGAAGATCATTTGTAACCTTCACTAATGCTGTTTCTGTACTATGATGGATTCTTAAACCTGACTGAAACTCTTCAAATAGACCATTCCTCTGCAGATGATCAGTTAGCTGTTTTACAACTACCCTTTCAAGAATTTTTGAGAGAAAAGGAAGGTTGGAGATTGGCCTATAATTAGCTAAGATAGGGTCAAGTGATGGCTTTTTAAGTAATGGTTTAATTACTGCCACCTTAAAAGCCTGTGGCACATAGCCAACTAATAAAGATAGATTGATCATATTTAAGATCGAAGCATTAATTAATGGTAGGGCTTCCTTGAGCAGCCTGGTAGGGTTGGGGTCTAATAGACATGTTGATGGTTTGGAGGAAGTAACTAATGAAAATAACTCAGACAGAACAATCTGAGAGAAAGAGTCTAACCAAATACCGGCATCACTGAAATCAGCCAAAGATAACGATATGTCTTTGGGATGGTTATGAGTAATTTTTCTCTAATAGTTAGAATTTTATTAGCAAAGAAAGTCATGAAGTCATTACTAGTTAATGTTAAAGGAATACTCGGCTCAATAGAGCTCTGACTCTTTGTCAGCCTGGCTACAGTGCTGAAAAGAAACCTGGGGTTGTTCTTATTTTCTTCAATTAGTGATGAGTAGTAAGATGTCCTAGCTTTACGGAGGGCTTTTTTATAGAGCAACAGACTCCTTTTCCAGGCTAAGTGAAGATCTTCTAAATTAGTGAGACGCCATTTCCTCTCCAACTTACGGGTTATCTGCTTTAAGCTGCGAGTTTGTAAGTTATACCACGGAGTCAGGCACTTCTGATTTAAGGCTCTCTTTTTCAGAGGAGCTACGGCATCCAAAGTTGTCTTCAATGAGGATGTAAAACTATTGACGAGATACTCTATCTCACTCACAGAGGTTAGGTAGCTACTGTGCACTGTGTTGGTATATGGCATTAGAGAACATAAAGAAGGAATCATATCCTTAAACCTAGTTACAGTACTTTCTGAAAGACTTCTAGTGTAATGAAACTTTTTCCCCACTGCTGGGTAGTCCATCAGAGTAAATGTAAATGTAATTAAGAAATGATCAGACAGAAGGGAGTTTTCAGGGAATACTGTTAAGTCTTCAATTTCCATACCGTAAGTCAGAACAAGATCTAAGATATGATTAAAGTGGTGGGTGGACTCTTTTACATTTTGAGCAAAGCCAATTGAGTCTAATAATAGATTAAATGCAGTGTTGAGGCTGTCATTCTCAGCATCTGTGTGGATGTTAAAATCGCCCACTATAATTATCTTATCTGAGCTAAGCACTAAGTCAGACAAAAGGTCTGAAAATTCACAGAGAAACTCACAGTAACGACCAGGTGGACGATAGATAACAACAAATAAAACTGGTTTTTGGGATTTCCAATTTGGATGGACCAGACTAAGAGTCAAGCTTTCAAATGAATTAAAGCTCTGTCTGGGTTTTGGATTAATAAGCTGGAATGGAAGATTGCTGCTAATCCTCCGCCTCGGCCCGTGCTACGAGCATTTCGGCAGTTAGTGTGACTCGGGGTGTTGACTCATTTAAACTAACATATTCATCCTGCTGTAACCAGGTTTCTGTAAGGCAGAATAAATCAATATGTTGATCAATTATTATATCATTTACTAACAGGGACTTAGAAGAGAGAGACCTAATGTTTAATAGACCACATTTAACTGTTTTAGTCTGTGGTGCAGTGGAAGGTGCTATATTATTTTTTCTTTTTGAATTTTTATGCTTAAATAGATTTTTGCTGGTTATTGGTGGTCTGGAGCAGGCACCATCTCTACGGGGATGGGGTAATGAGGGGATGGCAGGAGGAGAGAAGCTGCAGAGATGTGTGTAAGACTACAACTCTGCTTCCTGGTCCCAACCCTGGATAGTCACGGTTTGGAGGATTTAAGAAAATTGGCCAGATTTCTAGAAATGAGAGCTGCTCCATCCAAAGTGGGATGGATGCCGTCTCTCCTAACGAGACCAGGTTTTCCCCAGAAGCTTTGCCAATTATCTATGAAGCCCACCTCATTTTTTGGACACCACTCAGACAGCCAGCAATTCAGGGAGAACATGCGGCTAAACATGTCACTCCCGGTCCGATTGGGGGGGGCCCAGAGAAAACTACAGAGTCCGACATTGTTTTTGCAAAGTTACACACCGATTCAATGTTAATTTTAGTGACCTCCGATTGGCGTAACCAGGTGTCATTACTGCCGACGTGAATTACAATCTTACCAAATTTACGCTTAGCCTTAGCCAGCAGTTTCAAATTTCCTTCAGTGTCGCCTGCTCTGGCCCCCGGAAGACAATTGACTATGGTTGCTGGTGTCGCTAACTTCACATTTCTCAAAACAGAGTCGCCAATAACCAGAGTTTGATCCTTGGTGGGTGTGTCGCCGAGTGGGGAAAAACGGTTAGAAATGTGAACGGGTTGGCGGTGTACACGGGGCTTCTGTTTAGGGCTACGCTTCCTCCTCACAGTCACCCAGTCGGCCTGCTTTCCCGGCTGCTCGAGATCTGCTGGAAGGGAACTAACGCCAGCTAAGCTACCTTGGTCCGCACTGACTACAGGGGCCTGGCTAGCTGTAGAATTTTCCACGGTGCGGAGCCGAGTCTCCAATTTGCCCAGCCTGGCCTCCAAAGCTACGAATAAGCTACACTTATTACAAGTACCATTACTGCTAAAGGAGGCCGAGGAATAGCTAAACATTTCACACGCAGAGCAGAAAAGTGCAGGAGAGACAGGAGAAGCTGCCATGCTAAACCGGCTAAGAGCTAGTAGCTGCGCTAAGCTAGCGGATTCCCAAAAACACACAAAGTGAATAATGTGAAATAATTTAGAGGTGATTCAGCAGAGGGAGTGCTTTAGTTAAGGCACGTGAAGATTACACTGTGAAACAAATCGTTATCTAGATCAATCTAACTGCGCAGATTAAACAGCTAACAGATACAGCAAAACACTGCTGTGCTCCGGAACAGGAAGTGATACAATACCGCAGTAAGAGCCAACCACCAGTAGAGGCAAGCAAGAGTCACCCAGTCACCCATAAAGGTTATGGGTTTATTATGACCTGTGATTCTGCTCACTCAACTCAGATCTTGCCGTTCGGTCCTGTTTGCTGTACTTGCATCCCGGTTTGTAACGTTTAATCAAGATCTTTGATTCTGATTACTCATCCTTGATCCAGACCTTTAATTCTTGATCACTGAACATACTGTAGTGCTTTGATAGTGACCTCTGATTGTGGTTAGACTGTGATCACTTATCTTTGATCTTGGTTGTTGAATTTTCATCCAAATTGCCGACCTTTGATCTTGAGTTTTAATCCCAATTACCCATCACTGATCCTAACCTTTAATTCTTGATCACTGAATTTACATCTTTGATCCTGATCACTGAACTTCAAAGCTACTTTGATCGTGTAATCATGATTGCCATGTCTAATATCTCTCACACATCACTACACACACACACACACCACCACACACACACACACACACACACCCAAACACACACACACACACACACACACACACAACACACACAAAGTTAAGATGTGCTTTCCTGTCTGACCATCAGAGGGCACTGCAGGAATGGTGATACAGGTGTGTGACAAAACCTTTAAAAGAACCCATAATCAACTGAACTGTTTTTATTTTTTAAATCACGCAGTATTTGGAGAGGCGTCTTGTGTCACCATTGGCCAAACTTAATTTTCACATCTAACATCGTCTTTCTTCTGAAATGATCCATAAGCAATGATGACGTGCAAGCTCTCAGCCAACCAGCACATTGCCATTGGCCAGATTCAGACCAATATTGCTTTTTCACTGTTTCATAATCAACAAACATGCTTGGATCCAGACCTGCTTTTAGCGGGTGCAGTTAGAAAGATGGCCTGGACAACTGAAACCAACCAGGTGGTGGCAGTAATAACACAAGAGCAACATACCAACAAGCAAATGCATGAAAGAAAGTAGGAAAGGTACATGTATTATATATGTACTTTTCCTACTTTCTTTCAGATACATGTCTCAAAATATTATTTGATCATCATTATCATTATTTGCATACACATAACATAAAAAGTACAATGTGAGAATACATGTGCAGGGGAGAGGTAGGTGCCGAAGGCTTATCAAAGACCTCTCCCAACAAAAACAAAAATGACACAATAAAGAAAACAATTATATCAGTTCGTAATGTGTAAAATATGTAAATCACTCAAAACCAAACATAAGTTAACATTATAAATACTCATGTAGGAGCTTTAATTTTAATCGACTTTTGTATCTGTTTAGGATGATGCATGCATTTAAAAGATTTACTGTATTATTCCAAGATTTGACGATCTGATGTGACACTGATAACGAGTTGTTCTATGCAAAAATAAATGCAAATATGAAGTCTGCCTTGTCAGATAATTATCAATTTGATGGTTATGCATGAAATTATATTTAATAAAAAAAAGGCCAACTAGTATCATGAAGTGCTCTGAAGAAATATACAAGTCATGAAAATATTTATATGATAAATATTTAAGAGCTGTAATTTGAAACAAAGATGCACTTGGAGGACAAGGTTTGCAAAAGTGCTTCCCCATACAACATTGCAATAAACCAAATAAGGAAACTAAACTGTAATATAATGTTAAAAGACATTTGTAATGTAAAAAATATCTTTTTTTACTTATGATTCCTATTGACTTAGTTATTTTTTACAAACATATTCAATATGTTCTTTCCAACACAATTTGTCATCCATCCATACACCCAAGAAACATATAGAAGAAACCCTTGATATTTCTTCATTGTCAATGTAAATTTTAATTTGATCATGATTACATTTTTTATTGCCAGCAAATAACATAAAATTTGACTTATTTCTATTTAACGATAATTTATTAACTTTAAACCACATAATAATTCAATAGATCATTATTTAAACTTTTAACCAAACCATGTATATCTTTGCTGGAAATAAAGAGTAGTGTCATCAGCAAACAACAATGGAAATGTAGTTGCAAAAATGGAAGCAAAATCGTTGATACATATTATAAATAAAAGCGGTCCCAAAATCAAACCTCGAGGAACTCCACAATCAATAGAATTGATTTCAGATTTCAAATTGAGAAAAACATACTGTTTTCTCTCTAATAAATAATTACTAAGCCATTTATAAACAACAGCTTTAAATCCAAATTTATTTAACTTAGAAAGCAAGATTTTATGATTTACTGTATCAAATGCTTTGAAAGGTCTAAAAACACACCAATTCCTAATTTGTTTCTAAAGCAGCATTCTATCCATCAGTTCAGTCAGGGCCATATATGAATGATTTTTCCGAAATCCATATTATAGTTATATAAAATTGAATTCTTAAGCAAATGATCATTTAGTCTTTTATAAACAAGTTTCTCTAAAATCTTGGCAAACAAAACATGGCAAAACTGAAATAGGATGATAATTTGAAAAAGATGCTGGATCACCTTTTTTAAACAATGGTATGATTTTAGCAATCTTTAAATCAGATGGTACTATGCCCGGTTTCAAGGGCAATGAAAAAAATATATGTAAGTGGTTCGGAAATTTCATGTATGACACATTTTACAATAGATGTATTTATTCCATCATGACCAGCTGCAGATGGATGTAGTCCAGCAATAATTTCACAAACCTCAGTGGAATTTGTGGGTTCAGATTCACTCACAAATGGAAATGAACCTTTAATGTAATCAACCGGATCAATCAATTTTTTTTTTTTTTTTTTTGCAAGAGAAGCACCAACCTTTGAAAAAAATTATTAAACTTACAAGCAATGTCAAAGGGATCAAAAAAGCTTTTAGATCCATCTGAAAAAGTTGACGGATATTTTGATGAACATTTTTGTTCATCAAAATTTGATTTGATTTGATTTGATTTTATTATTTTCCAGGTCCCTTTGATATAATTTATTGACTTTTGAAAATTATCATGAAAATATTTCTTCTTTGCAGCCCTGAGAAGAGAAGTGTATTTATTTTTATAAAATTTGTAGGTATATAAATTTAACAGTGAAGGAGATGATAAATATTTTTATTATACAACTTGTTTTTTCTAAATAGGGATTTTTGTAGTCCCCTAGAAAACCATGGGTTTTTCTTTTTGGATATATCACCAGATAATGTAATGATTGGAAATGATTTTTCATAAACTTCATTGAACATTTGCATGAACACCTGATACGCTAAATTGGGGTGTTTCCATATATATATATATTATCAAAGGAAATACTCTCCATTACTCTCTTGAATTTCATTGTATTAATATTGTTAAAATTTCTATAATACTTGGTTGATTTCTTGTTTGGCATATAACAATTATCCAATTCCACAATTTGAAATATTGGAAAATGATCTGAAATATCAGTAAACAATATACCAGATTTCATTACATAATTTAAATTATTGAATAAAATATTATCTATTAATGTAGAGAATGGCCCTGCGGCAGACTGGCGTCCTGTCCTGGGTGTACCCCGCCTCACGCCCTATGACTGCTGGGATAGGCTCCAGCCCCCCGCGACCCTTAATTGGACTAAGCGGTAGAAGATGGATGGATGGATGGATGGATGTAGAAGAATATCAGTAACTCTTGTCGGTTTGGTAATTGAGGGAAAGAAGTAATTTGCACGAAGGTTTGCATGAATCACGGCGGAACAGCTTATATGAGCGAACCACGAAAACATCGAGCCGAGGGGCAGACGTGAACGATGCCGCTGCGACGGTTTCATGCATATGGGAACAGAGTGCGAGCAGCTGCAGCATGTGTAACCACATCGCACAGCTGCTGTGAAAAAAAAAATACATGCCACCCATGGGATTCAAATCTACCATTTCCAAAAGCTCTGATTACCAGCCAGATACATTACCACTGAGCTACCATCACTGTCCTGCAAAAGGTGCAGGAAAATGCCTGATATCAAGAAGGACATGGATGTATTTAAGAAAAATAAAAGCACGCACCATATAAAAACACTGCATTTTATTGAATCCCTCTCATCAAGTGGACAAGACAAGAATGATCCATCTGTTCCTCTGTAGATGACCCTCTTATCATGTCCACATGCTGGCGATGTGTCCACCTAGCCCATGCACGTGTCCTGCCCAACACGCGTGTCTTGTGGACGGCGTTCCGCGGGACAGATTTCACGTCATGTGGAACAGAGCTCACGTGGGTGATGTGACATTCAGATCACCTGCTGCATGTTATGATCTGATGGTCCATTTCACCTGGGACAGCCTCACACTTTCACGAACGCCACTAGCTTAGCTTATGACAAGCTAAAAGTGTACGCTCTTGTTATGGCCGAACAACTTTCCAGTTTCTGGGGATTCTGTGTCAGAACGCCCCCGCGGCCGATGTGCTTGATGAATTCCTGTGCAAAAAGTAGTTCACAGATAATTGTGATCTATTCCTGTGAGATAATGAGTACATCTCATCTAAATCAATTCTAAAATTTACCAGTAATAAAAATAAAGAGAACTGAAGTTTTAAGAGTGGCCATAATAAATATTTAAGAAACTTAAAAGTTTATGAGCATTGTAACACTGACACGATGGAGTTTGATGCGGAAGAGTTCAGAAAGATACGACTGGAATGGTTTGATTACCATTTACAGTTGGCGATAAAAGACTTGGGTGTTAACTTCGTGTTAAAGTCAGAACAAGAAGCTGCACTGAAAGAGATCTATCTGGAAAGAGACACATTCTGTGTGTTGTCGCTCCAACGAGAGCAGCACGCTGAGCAGGGTGACGAAAGTAGTCCGGCGAGCTCAATCTGTGAGCGCGAGCTATCCCACAATGCCAAAATAGCAGAGATGTCGGTCCAATGAGAGTGGCACTCTGAGCAGGGTGGGACAGCCTGTCAATGTCCGCTCACTCGCTTACTAACCATTGCAACAGCGATATATGTTTTTATGTTTGTCCATGGGAGGACAGCAAGCAGACACACGAGCATATCACAGTGGACAGTTGTTAGTTCATGTCCATCCAGCTGTGACGTCCAGAACCACAGATCTCCACAGCCGCTCCTGTGGGCGGACACACCCCGTCAGTTCAGCGCACACACCAGTGTGTCACTGTGTCTGTCTGCAAAGCCACACTCATGTGGTCACAAAGACAAATTTCACATCCAGCTCGAAAGTGATCGTCTGCTGACTGTTTTTGTGCTAACAGTGCAAATGGCCACACATTTTCTAAGTGCCAAGCGAATGGTGTTAGATCCACATGTGTGTCAGCTGGAATTTGGCCAACACCTGCTGCGAGAGGTTTTGATGTAATCACACAGTGCACACTCTGCCTTTCAGCTGCTGGTGTGCGTGAAAAGTTGTAGCAACAGGTGTACGAGGCGTTCAAGACAGCTACTATTTTACACATATTGCATACGATTCCTGCTTCATGCGCACTTCATGCGCAATTCGAACACATTCATACTATGTGTGAAGGGGCCCTAGCAAAAAGCAAAAACTACCAATAAAAATATTCTCACAAAAAACCCTTTGAAACCAATTTGGAATATTCAGTGTTTTTGCTGAAAGGCAGCAAGAAAACAAAGACCAGATACAGCAGTGTTTCCTCAAGAGGCAGAGCACAAACATTAAAGTGATAAAGTCATTTATTACTGAGCTTAAGCAGCGCCGGACCTGGCGCCACGAGGGGGCGTTTGGGGGCGACGCCCCCTCACGTCATTAACCCCACCCCCTCAGATGTGAGAGTTATCAAAAATAAAAAAGAAAGAAAAAGAAATACTGGAAAATATAGCAAAATATTTGTTATTCAATAATTCACATATTTAACAAATAAACCAAATTAATTAACTAAAGTAATTAATTTTAAAACAAACAGATATGGTGTGTGTCTGTGTTCAAGCGATTGGATTTGGTTGAGGGTTGCGCTTGTCAGTGTGGCAGAGGGCAAGGATCCTGAGTCCAGCGATTATGGCAAGGTGGACTAATTAAAGCATGCTCAGTTTATTCAAGCAGTGTCAGAGCTGGATTTCCTGGGATTCGTCAAGTCCACCAAGCAAAAGGCAGATCATGCAGCACGACTTACTTGGGGAGGGTGTTAAGATTTTGCACACGAGTGGAAAAAGCCTAGTGAATACTGACTGTTTACATGCCGTTAATATTCAGGATAAGGTCAATATTCCGGTTTCTGAATCATTAGGAATAACCCGCTTACATGCTTAAGCAGACAGAGTTACTCCTGTACACATGGTCATTGGTATCATTTGGAATATCCTCATCTAAACAGCGATGCACGTTTTCCACTGGTGCTTGATTTGGTCTGGCGTTCGTGCAAATCCTGCTCCGTGTAAAACCCCTCACTACGCACTTTTCTCAAACAGGCATTAACATTTTTCTCACTTTTCTCTCCTACGGGCTGCCTCTGCATCAAAGCAGCGAGCGCAGTCTCTGGACCTGTTGCCAGATTTGGCGCAGGTCCACACAGCAGAGAGGGGGGGGGCGGTGTGAGTGGCCCGCTGCGGCGTTTACCAAGGCCGCAGACATGGTAAGCGCATCGGAGGCAGTGAGAGCAATCGCGGTGATATGCCAACCGGTGCCGCGACCGGCCCACCTGATAAGGACGCAGAACACAATGCGCTGTTTACATCTGCTTCTGTGGTGTCCGGTGGGTTGTGCGCGCCGCATACAAGTAGTTGCCATACTCAAAAGACCAAGATTCCTTGCATATAGGACATGCGCAGAACACAAAATAATGTTCCTTTCTATGGGGATATCCCGATGGTGTTTATATGACCTGATATTCGGGTTAGAAAAGGAGTAACCCAGGGGTCTTATTCGGGTTTTTAAAAACCGGAATATGAGCATATTCGGGTTTTTGCGGGTGTTTACATGGCCGTGCGCAACCGGGTATTGCTGATATTCCCGTTATGAAGGGTATTATTGGCTGCATGTAAACGTAGTCACAGACGCAACATGCTGCATGAATGAAAGGCGAGCTTATAAGGATGGCATTTGAGAATGACCTAACCAGGAATCAACGGAGAGTGGCGAGATGTCTTCTCAGATGATT